>NC_133648.1:19652536-19765220 GCF_009905375.1 Apium graveolens | reverse complement strand
TATAATATGTCTAATGTTTTTTTAAATAAAATATATATAAAAATTCACACCGCCAGGGCTAAACAAATTATACTATTGATCGAATTTTAAATAAAATTAAAAAACTACATATAGTTAATTGGATTTGAATAATTGTGCTAATAAAATAATAAAATATTATTGATCCCTAAAATATTAAATATTGGATCAGACTATAACAAAATAAAATTTTGAAAGAAAATTCGTGGGGTCGATTAGTCATCAACTACCCCGGGGCTAAACAAAATTATATTATTGATCCAATTTAAATAAAAAATTAAAAAAATTACATAAGTTAGTTAGATTTGAAGTATCGGGCTAAAAGAAAATAATATTATGATCCCGATAAAAAGAATTATATTATTGAACCACTAAACAAAATAAAAATTTGAAAGAAAAATCGTGGGGTCGATATAATGTCATCAAATTAAAACAAAATAATACATATTATCAATTCGGTCTAAAATAAAATAATAATCATCCCGGGTTAAAATAAATTAAATAAATAGCAAGTATAATTAGCTGGATTGGTTAATTAAGGGCCTCAAGCTAACATAACATTTTTGCAATTGACACATAAAATTTTACTATTGATTCGAGTTTAAATACATTAAACTAACATAAACCTGAATAGTTGGTTGAATTTGATCAGTTAACAAACTAATGACATTTATATACTATTGATCTCAGCTAAAATTACCTTTTAATTAAATAATAATTTTTCGTAAACACACCTATAAATATTAATAAAATATAAATTTCAATAATTACATTATTTTTTAAATCGTAGTATAACTAACTTATACACGTATGTGTATTTAATAGGTATTATCAATCATGTATTAAAATTTCAAATGATAAGTATCATAATTTAAAATTTTTACTTTAAATTTAATTCAGAAAAATAATGTAGTATTAAAAATAATCCGTGCATCGCACGGGTTTAAGGCTAGTAGTTTTTAAATTTAAACTCAATAATTATTTATAACCAATCCCCTATGTTGATACTTTAATTAATTAATTTAAATATTAAAATTGCAAGAAGATAAATTTTCAGCACTAGTGATCTAGATCGAACAATTTATGTGTAAATATTTGATTCGGGTAAAATTTCCTCAAGGGCCTTACGTTGGACTCTGATGGACAAGACAGTATCATATTTATCCAAATGAAACGTCAGGCCTCCGAGTCCGGGGTTACCTCACAGGCTCACATCATCTGTCATCATTGGGCCATTTCAGGGCCTAGTGAACAAGGACTATAGTATACCATAAACATAAAATTTCATTCGGAAAAAACATCTGAAATAAAAAATATTTGTAATCTGTTTTATAAAAGGGTTCGTCTAGTGTGTGCAATTTTGATACATTTTAATTAGTATGTTTGTGTGAATGCAGTGACGTCCACCATTTTAAGAAGTGTAAGTCAATCAAAATAAGTTAAATTTATAAATTTTATGTTTAACATATTTTCACAGGTATACCACGGAAAACCGTTTATAAAATTATTGCCGGGACAAAAGTAATTAGCATTGCGTAATTAGGATTTTAGATACCAACCAAGATCAGATCGAAACTGAAACTACCAATCAATCACATTGAAATTGTCTTCGCAATTAATATACAACTATCATCACAAGTTTTTATGATATCATATATGATATGATTCGTGTGTATATTTTAGAAGAAATGACAAAAGTAGATAATTTTTTAAAAGAAAATAATTAAAATAATCAATTTTTTCAGTGACAAATTTTAGTTGATTGAATACTTTACTTTTAATTAATTATGCAAATTTGTATAAGATATTGTAGTGATAGTTGAATATTCTATATATGCGATATTTTATTGACACTTGCTTGAGTATCTTATATTTAGTAAATGTTTACCATTGGGTATGCGATTGGCTAAAATTGACCAATTTTTTTAAAATGATCATTTTCACTAATTTTATATAAAAATAAGCTGAATTTATCATTCACCCAATATTTTTATTTAATTTGAAACTATTTTATTTACATACAATTATTCACGCGTATAAGGAAGCAAAGCTTAAGTGGGTATGCATATTATTGGTAGTGGCACAATTTATAATTTATTTTTCTATCTATTCCCTTGATTTGGATGATGAGAAAGCATATGTAAAGAGTTATCACATAATTAAACAGGTATTTTTACTTTTTGGGAAAAATCGTTTTTTATTTTATTTTTTTAATAAAAAATTCAAATTATTAATTTTATAAAAATAAAATTTTTACAACCAAATGCATTCTGATACAAATAAATAAAAACTTAAACCAATTGAATTACTGTTTGAAAAAACATTAAAAAATTTTTTATATTAATTTTAAAAAACTTAAAAAAATAAATCAAAAAAATAAAATAAAATTCTAAAATTAATTATGTTTCTTTATTTTAACAAAATTTCACAAAACAATCTTACTATCGGAAAAGTTGCGGAAGACAAAAGAGTTTGTATTTTTATATTGATAAAAACTAATATTAATTTAATTATATCAAACCGTATTAATATGGCATGTTTTTAATTAATAATAAATATGTGAAATTTGTTGAATTTAATTAGAAATATAAAAGTCATTTATCATAAATGCACATTAGTATTTATGGAGGGTAGTTTTCTTACTTTTTAATAAAAAAAACTTCCCCTCCAATTATTTATCTTTTTTGACTTTCTCTAAAAAGTAGTACACAAATACTTTTATAGCTTTTCTTAAAGGTAAAATCAAATTGTAGGTTTTTGAACTATTATTTATTATTTAGATCCACTAATATTTCAGGTTACTTGACTTTTTCATTTTTTAATCTAAGTCTTCCGTCAAAAATTCTAATGACATTAGAAGCAGAGAAAATGGGTGTTTATACTCATCAAAATAATTTTGCAGGTATTAATAATACTAAAATTTAAAAATAAAATTCAAAAATTCAAACTAAGATTGAATCACCAGCAACACTCATACAATACCAATTTCTCAAACTAGACCCAATTCAAAAAATATATTCTAAATTAGACCTAAATCTTGCGTTCTTAATCGAATTTAGTGACTTAAATTTATAAATTTTGAATCGGACCGGTTTGTAAATATTGATGTCATATGAGTGTTGTTGATGATTCAATTTTCAATTTGACTACTAGAATTTTAAATTGGATATCACTACACATTCGAAATTATTTTAATTCGTATGAACATCAAGAAACCTAATTTTCTTATTCTTTTTAACGAAAAGACTTATTTCAAAATTTCAAAAATTAAATAACTCATAATTCGAAATTTTAGAGACCTAAATAATAAAACGTCAATAATTATTATTTATAATTAATTTTTCCTTTCCTAAATTAAGATTTTAAAGGAGTAAATTACTTAATCACTTGGGAGGGAGCATATCCTTTATACACGAATATTATCTACGTTGATTAGCCGAAACAATACTAATTTTGATCACAATCTCACTCGTATATCGTAAGATTGTTGACTGAGACGGCGCAAAATACCAAACGTGTACGACAATAACACTCTGACGTCCGTATCCGACTATTCCACGTGATTAGCGTGAAGTTGAAACTAAAACTAAAACATTAACTAATAGCATGTTTATTCAATCAAGCTGTATGCTTTCCCGATAGTCGTCGCTCTATATTTTAATCTTCTTGGTTTTGATTTAAATAAAAAAATCAACTCATATTAAGATAGTTATAACAATATAAATAGTAATCCCCCTATTAGTGCCTCCAATAAAAATTAATTACTTTTGTTATGCCTATTTTTGGATTTGAGCTCTTAACAATTCTCATGAATATATTGGATAGCTGGGTCTAAATTTTTGGAAAGTGCGAGCTCGCGCTTTGGTCCATCTGTTAAATATAGACTATTAAGTGATAAGAAGTCTCAACGAGTGGGGCTCGTGGACTCCCCATACATTAACATCGCACATGAGCCTAAACAAAGAAGACTGATTATAGAGTGCATGCAGGGATCATGGGCTCGCATCACTTATTTCTCAGGGTAAGTGGACTGCGAGCCCTCCACATGACACCCAGCTCGCATCGCGCATGAATTGAGTTACAAAAGGGTGCCCATTTATATGCGAGCTGCGCACATGAGCTCGTGTTTAATGGATAATAAAGAGAGGGCTCACTTATGGTTAGACAAGAGTCAGTGCGAGCCGAGGTGACCAGAAGGCTGCTAAGGGCAGGGAGACGACCAAGGATTCAAGAAAATCCTATACAAGTAAATGGCAGAAACACACCCCTCGTGACCTCCTCCATTGATCACATATATGCCACTTACGTAGGAAAAAGGGTATTCAGAAAGGCAGCCCCCCTCACAGACTACAACAAGAGGGACACCTCGAAGTATGGACATATCATGAGGTCACAGGACGCGATACAGATGATTGCAGGCAGCGGAAGATGAGATTGAGACGTTGATCCATCAAGGAAAGCTAAAGGAGTGGATTATCAGGAGGTTCGGAAATACATGATAGACTATCATGCAGTCCCCCTCCACCGTCGGAGGAAAAGGAAATGGTGCCTTGGGCCAGGGGCATTCATATAATTATAGGCGGTCTCATATTGGGGTAGATAACTGGAAAGCAATGGACAGGTATGCTCGGGAGGCGAAAGATAAGCCTCTCATCAATGTCAGTCATCTAAGCCAAAGGCCCCCCTGAGATCTTTGAAAGGGAGGTTGATGATTGTGTTCAGAAAAACAGATGCGAAGTGGGTCCATTACCCTCATACTAATGCCCTGGTGGTAAAAATGAAGACTGGGACAGTGAATATACACCGAGCATTGGTGAATACCGGGAGCTAAGCTGTGTTAACCTATGATGCTTACAAGAAACTAGGGTTCTTGGATAAAGAACTGACCTCCATAGGCATGCACCTTTACGGGTTCATAGGAGATTCGATCGGAGTAAAAGGGACAATCCAACTCCCGGTGACCTTGGAAGAAGAACCTCATATGGTCACCCAAATCGCTATATTTAATGTGGTAGACCATTCTTGTGCCTACAATATTAGTTTGTAGACCACTCATGAGTGTTGGGTTTTGAGGCATAAAACGCAGCAGACACAATGTTTAAAATTGTAAAACTAGAAAAATTAAAACCCATCATAGGATCCGTGCGAAAAGACTATATTTAATTCGTGGTTAAGATGTTTACCTTAAGAAATTTTATGATTTTAGTTGTCTATTAGAGATCCAAGATTTCAACAATCATCATCACATATCCCGTCTCAAAACGATCTACGCCTTGAAGGTATCCACACGAATGATCGAATAGAGGATGAGTGTGTACTAACACTCGTAAATCAGAAGCCGCCTTCTCCCTCTCTCTCTCTCTCTCTCTCTCTCTCTGCCAGGGTTTGTGTTTTATCTTATAAAAACGTAAAACCCTAGTTGAGGCTTAATAAGATATTATAGGCAAGAGAAAAAGACTTCTAGCTCTAAACTAATTTAGAGTTTTAATAAATCTGAAAATACTAATTATTTAACTAAGTCTTACTTAATCATCTAATAACTCAATTTCAGATTTAATAGTAAATTCAAATTTCTTATTTATTTAATTAATTAAGTCTTACTTAATAATAATAAATAATTCGAATTACTTACATTTAATTTAAATCCGAATTTAAATTAAATAATCCTCCAATCATTCTTTGTGTGACCTTTTAGGTTATTATTACATAGGAAAAAATTTTAATAATTTAAAATTATAAACAATGAGCGACATCTAGTAATACATCATTGCTACCCAAGTAATAATAATTAAATCGGTGATCTATTAAACATTTCGTGAATATTATACAATGTAATTTAATCCCTTTAACATATATTACAAATTAAACTAAGGCATGTTATGTGTCATCCTCTTCATGATTTGATCCAGGTTTCCTTGATCAATGAGTAGACTATCATTTCAAATCAACATTTGAGCGCGGCATCACACATTTTCATACTCTAGCTCACACAAGAGGCCAATATTATCTCTCCAAAATTAGGAGGTTAAATCCTTTCTAGATCATTCATATTTCTCACACACGATTACTAATATACTCGAAGTCCACTTTTATTATTACCCGGTCAAAGGTAACTTTTGATGTAATCAAATATTAATCATGGATAGAAATGTAATCAAAGAGTTGGGAAATGCATCAAAGGGGGTAGTCAAACCGACATAAGATGATTTCTTATGGAAGAGGCTGATGAGAGAAAAAGAATGCGCTCTAAGAGGCACGAGACATGTAACTCAATCTCGATCGAATATTTCCAGAGGGATATTTTGAGCACCTGGGATTTGGGTAGCCGTGCCTTTGGCTCTTGCTGATGGAGGCCTCTCAGCCGATCATGATGATACAAAGGGGATCATAGAGGAAGTAAGTGATGAAGAAGAGAGCCTAAAACAAATAGCCATGAGACTCAATAAAGGAAAATGGGTACGCAAAGAGACAACAATAACCATAGACCTGCACAATGGAATCACCCACGAGGTCACTATGACTTCTAAGGGTTTGGTAAGTCCAGTTCGATCCCATTAGCCCATGCTTGAGGGGGAAGAAGGCCTAACAATCATAAAAATAAGGAAACCAGTAAAGCTCAGGCAGACTTGGACCCAAGGATGCCCCCGATGGTTAAGAGATCCGGAGCTGCTAGAAGATACTGTCCCCATCCTGGTAAACCTCGAATGATCCTTATAAGGTGCTCCATATTGGCTCTAATTTGAGCGCCGTACTTAAAAAAGACTTGGCTCAGTTTTTGAGGAAGAATTTAGATGCATTTGCATGGTTGCATGCTGATATGGTGGAAATTGACCCGAAAGTTATGTGCCACCGTCTTAACCTCTATCCGAAGAAAAAAGGGTTAGATAAAAAGCCGGTCGATCGACGGGGAGAGCAGAAGATCTTAAGGAAGAGTGGATAGACTGATGGAGGAAGGGTTCGTGAGGAAGCCTTCTACCCGATGTGGCTGGAAAACCCAGTGCTTGTTAAGTAACCAAATGGCAATGAAGGACATTTGTGGACTTCACTGACTTTGACAAAGCCTGCCCGAAGAATAGATTTCTGTTGTGCATATGTTGTGTACTTGATAATTTCATAAACTAAACATTTAAGTGGATTTTACTTGTGAAATAATGTAGCACTCGACGGATAAGAATTACAGTCCCGACGAATAACTCATTATAGTCACGACGGACGTTCACTTATTATCCATCGAGTGAGTAGCTTATGTAATAATAAGTCTGTAGCACAGTTATGTATGCACCTTTGTATAGAATCTGTAGTGGCATATAAGTCATGTTGAATTTAACTAGATATGCAGAATAGGTTGATTAATTATACATAAATGATGTCATGTAATTTTGTATAAGTGAAGTGAAGTCATATGCTTGATTGCTACCCGACGAATAACCTACAAAGCAACCGACGGATGATCAACAACCCGACGATGATCACAACCCGACGTATGATCATGTACTCAACTAATAAAGAATTCAAACAGTAGTTGAATAGTGAAAGCTGAGCACAGCCGTCGAGATGTATACAAATCTACTGTGGAAGCCCATTAACCGGGTATAGAGATGAAAAGAAGCAAAGCTTAAGACTGATAGTTTTTATATTTGTTTAGTCTTTTGACTTTGTAATCTTGGTGATATATAACCAAGAATGTAGCAAATAGAAAAAGTGAGCTGAGATACACAAAACAGAGAAATCTTTGTAAGCAGAATTATTAGCATTTCCCTGTATTCTCAGTAGTTCAATTTTGTAAGCAGTGTGAGCATTCTTGCACACAGAGTCCTCTCGATATATATATATCTCTGGTGGAATTGTTTAAATCCATCAGAAAGTTTTTAAAGACTCTTGTTTTTAATTACTTGTGTTTTGATTCAATTAAGTTTCTATTCCGCATTGTGCTAATCAAAACATTATATCTATATTCGAGTTGAACATTCTTATTTTCGAGAAAAAGGTTCAAGAATTCCATTCACCCCCCTTCTGTAATTCTTGCTATATTGTTAAGGGACTAACAATTGGTATCAGAGCAAGCTCTTAATCTACAAGAGTTTAAAGATCAAAACAATTCAGCAAGATGAACAAGAAAGACGTTGGAGTCAAGATTCCTTTTCTTGATAAAGATAATTACCATCATTGGAAGGTAAAATGCTTCTTCATATGCTTCTCAAGATGAGGCCTATGTGGACTGCATAGAAAGAGGTCCTCATGTTCCAATGAGAGCTGCAACAGGAAACGAGCCATCTGTTCCCAAACCAAGGCATGAATGGTTTGATCCTGACATTGAACAAGTCAGGAAGGATAAAAGGCCATGAACATTCTGTTCAATGGAGTTGATGCAGACATGTTTGACAACATTATAAACTGCAAAACTGCCAAGAAAGTCTGGGATACTATACAGATAATCTGTGATGGCACTGAGCAAGTTAGAGAAAATAAAATGCAGCTCTTGATTCAACAATATGAGCATTTTCACAATGAGGAAAGTGAGTCACTCACTGACATTTTTAGTAGATTCCAAAAACTACTAAATGCTCTTAAGTTGCATGGAAGAGTCTATCAGACTAAAGACTCTAATATGAAATTCCTTAGATCTCTTCCAAAGGAATGGAAACCTATGACAGTCTCATTGAGAAACTCACAAGATTATAAGAGTTTACTTTGGAGAGACTGTATGGCATCCTGAAGACCTATGAGCTTGAGATAGAGCAGGATGAAAGGATGGAGAAGGAAAGAAGAAAGGAGGATCCATTGCACTAGTTGCTGACCTGGAAAAGGAGAAGGAAGTGAAGATGGAAGCTGTTGAATCAACTTCAAAGGTCTGTGAGAATAAGGGAAAGGGGCTTGCAGCATAAAGTGAAGATTCATTGAGCCAAGATGACATGGAGGACATTGATGAGCACCTAGCATTTCTTTCCAGGAGATTTTCCAAGCTCAAGTTCAAAAAGAACTTTGGAGCAGCCAAGCCAAATAAACATGGTGGATAAGTCAAATTCAATGTTTTAAATGTGGCTTGGCAGGGCATTTTGCAAATGAGTGTGAAAGTCAGATTCCAGTAAGAAAAGGTTTGAGTATGTGGATTATAAGCAAAAATACTTTGATCTACTCAAACAAAAGGAAAGGGCTTTTGTTACACAGAGAATGACTGGGCAGCAGATGGTTTGGATGAAGATGAAGATGTCAGCTATGTCAATCTAGCCCTATGGCCAAGTCTGATGAAACAGAGACAAGTTCCTCAAGCAATCAGGTAATCACTACAAACCTTGCACATTTATCTAAAGCTGAGTGTAATGATGCCATAAATGACATGTCTACAGAATTGTATCATTTGCGTATTACACTTAAGTCTCTTACTAAAGAAAATGCTAAAATCAAAAAAACAACTTATTTTTAAGTGAGAGGAATAATGTGCTTGAGTCTCAGTTTGTTGAGTTTGAGAAACTAAAAATTGAGTGTAAGATTGCCAAGGAGGAATTAACTGAGTCCTTGAAAAGGAAGAGATTTTAAAGAAGCAACTCGAGCATGAACAAAAGGTTATTAAAACATGGAAAACATCCAGGGATGTCCATGCTCAAATCACCAAAGTTCAAGGAATTGAGTTTTTTGTGATGAAGCCTGGAAAAAGAATAAGAGAAACTAGAACCTATTTTGGTAGATGGTTTACATATGTAGACTCGACGGATGATGAGGACTATCCGTCGGATAACAAAAAGTGTTATCCTCGAAAGATGAAAATCCTCATCCGTCGGCTGTGAGAAAGCCCATTAGCAAAGCCAAACTAATCAAGCTAAATGAGAAGTATGGGTCTGTTTCCAAGAACTTTGTTTCAGGAGAGTGAAGTCAAGCTAAGAAAGGGAAAATGCTAATGTTGGTCACATGACTGTCAACAGTTAAGAGACAGACTTGAGAAAATTGAGGTAAAAATAGAGACTAAAAGGAAAAACAATAGGAATAGTAAAGTAGGGATTACAAACACAATAACTACACACCTGATAAATATGCTCCTAGAAAAATTTGTGTCAAGTGTGGTAGTGTAAATCATTTGTCTGTTAATTGCAAATCTGCCATGCCTACTCCCATGTCTGTTCAGTCTCAATTTCCCAACATGAATGCCATGCCTCCTATGCCTGTTAATGCCATGCCTACACAGAACATGAATGCACAGTTTGCTAATATGCCATTTGCACCTAATCCATATTACTGCTGCATACAGTATGCCTCAAATGCCAATTAGCATGCCTTACTGGAATAACATGTTTACACCAAGCATGCCATTTCCTGTTAGCCATAATATGCATGATATTATTGTGCATTAGTGGTTTCAAAGGTAGTGTCCAATTGACTAAGGAAAATCTGAAATTCCTAAGTCAAATGAGATAAGACCTAAGAAACAGAAGAAGAACTAACAAGGTAGGACTCAAGGAAACTTGGGTACCAAAATCAACTTGATTTGATTTTGATGTGTGTAGGGAAATAGAAGGAATCTTTGGTACTTGGATAGTGGTTGTTCAAGACACATGACTGGTGATTCTACCCTGCTCACAGAGTTTAAGGAGAGAGCTGGCCCAAGTATTACTTTTGGAGATGACAACAAGGGTTATACTATGGGCTATGGCTTGATTTCAAAGGACAATGTCATCATTGAAGAGGTTCCTTAGTGGATGGTCTCATACATAATCTGTTGAGTATCAGCCAGCTTTGTGACAAAGGCAATTCAGTAACCTTCAACAAAGAAGCCTGTGTTGACTAATAGTCAAAGCAACAAAGTGGTTCTCACTGGTGTGAGAAGAGGAAATGTGTACCTAGCTGACTTCAACTCAACTAAAGCAGAATCTGTAACTTGTCTTCTCAGTAAAGCAAGTCAAGATGAAAGTTGGCTATGGCACAAGAAGCTATCCCATTTAAACTTTAAGACCATGAATGAGCTGGTAAAGAAAGAACTAGTAGAGGCATTCCTCTAGTGGAGTTTACAAATGATGGACTGTGTGATGCCTGCCAAAAAGGGAAGCAGATTAAAGCATCATTCAGGGTTGAAACTTGATTCAGCAATTGAAGAGCTTTGCAACTGCTTCACATGGATCTGTTTGGACCAGTCAATGTATTGTCAATCTCAGGAAAAGATTTTGCCTAGTAATTGTAGATGATTTCTCAAAGTTCTCTTGGACATATTTCCTAAAGTCTAAAGATGAAGCTAGTGAAATCATCATCAATCACATAAGGCAAATTAACAATCATCCTGATTTCAAAGTTAGAAGAATCAGGAGTGACAATGGAACTGAGTTCAAGAACTATGTCATGAGAGCATTTTGTGAAGAAAATGGGATCTTGCATGAGTTTTCAGCAGCAAGGACTCCACAACAGAATGGAGTAGTGGAAAGGAAGAACATATCACTTATTGAAGCTGCAAGGATAATGCTTGAAGAATCAAAATTACCAACATATTTCTGGGCTGAAGCTGTAAATACTGCATGCTACACTCAGAACATTTCTCTGATTAATCTAGCAAGATGCATGACTCCTTATCAATTGTTCAAGAATAGAAGCCAAATCTAAACTTTCATGTTTTTGGCTATAAATGATATATCTGAGAAATCAAACTGATCAAAATGGGAAGTTTGATGCTAAAGCAGATGAAGGAATTTTTGTTGGATATGCTATTGGTAAAGCATATAAAGTCTACAATCTAAGAACCAACATTGTTGTGGAATCTATACATGTTGTGTTTGATGATAAAAAGATTGAAGGACTGGAAGATGGAGATTACCATGAGAGCCTCAAATTCGACAATGTTGAGATGGTTAGTGATGAAGTGATGATGAGAGTGATCAAGAAACAGTGTCTAAGGATAATGCAGACAAATCTACCACCAATGAAGCACAAAACTCAACATCCGTTGAGTTACATAATGCCTCATCTGTCGGAAGGCAATCTGTGTTATCCGTCGGAAGACAACCTGCCTCATCCTCGGTACAAAAATTCACCATCCGTCGGGTTATCAAAGGAGCAGGAAGTCAAGACAGGTCACGTATAGAAAATTCTCCCTTCTTAAATCAAAGATCCATAAACTCAGGGGGAGTTTCTAGCATTCAAAACTCAATCACACATCATGACAATCATGAGGCCTCTTCATCTAGAGCTAATCTCCCTCAGCAAAGGAAATGGACAAAAGATCACCCCTTTGAGCTTATTATTGGTGATGTGTCTTCTAGAGTTCAAACAAGAGAACAACTCAGGAAGAATGTCTATACAGCAGCTTTCTGTCAAAGGAAGAGCCAAAGAAGGTAGAAGAAGCTTTGTTAGATCATGATTGGATTTAGCTATGCAGGAGGAGCTAAACCAATTTGAAAGGAATAAAGTATGGAAGCTGGTACCCAAGCCTAAAGGAAATAATCCAATAGACACCAAGTGGGTATTCAGAAACAAGATGGATGAAAATGGCATAGTCATCAGGAACAAAGCTAGATTTGTTGCAAAGGGCTATTGTCAGCAAGAGGGAATAGATTTTGATGAACATTTGCTCCTGTTACAAGACTTGAAGCCATCAGAATCTTCCTAGCCTATGCAACCCATGCCAATTTCAAGGTCTATCAAATGGATGTCAAAAGTGTCTTTCTGAATGGAGGTTTGGAAGAAGAAGTATATGTCAGTCAACCTCCTGGTTTTGAAGATCCAAAGTTTCCAGAATATGTTTATTATCTTCTGAAAGCACTTTATGGACTGAAGCAAGCACCTAGAGCCTGGTATGACACTTTATCAAAGTTCCTTTTGGAAAATCACTTCACAAGAGGTACTGTAGATAAACTTTATTTTTCAGAAATGTTAATGGCTCAAGCATACTTGTTCAAATTTGTAGAGATGATATTTTTTGGCTCTACAGATGAGAAACTTTGCAAAAAGTTTGCCAAATTGATGCAAAGTAAGTATGAAATGAGTATGATGGGAGAACTGACTTACTTTCTTGGTTTACAAGTTAAGCGAGTTAGTGATGGAATATTCATTAGTCAAACTAAATATATTTTTGATCTTTTAAAGAAGTTTGATCTAATGGATTGCACATCTGCAAAACTCCCATGACCACTGCAACTAAGCTTGAATTAAACACTACTGAAAAGTCTGTGGATATTTCAAGTTATAGAGGCATGGTTGGCTCACTTCTGTACTTAATAGCTAGTAGGCCATGTTTAGATATATTTGATAATGTCATGGCTAATATGTTTTATGTTTAGATTTCAGATCTTATTTGAACAGAACAAATCAGTACTTAACTGATCAGTACTTATACTGGAAGTCAGAACTTAAGGTACTGGAAGTCAGAACTTAAGGATATCAGTACTTATGTTATCAGGAGATAGATATCAGAACTTAAGTGCTGAAGGACGATCAGATAAGGACAGTAGCTGATTAAAGTTAAGAAGATCAAGATAAACATAAGAAGAGATATGCATGAAGAAGGAATTCCGTGAAGAATGGAATACTTGGAATAGAAGATATCTGATTGATATATTTTAGGAAGCAGAATTATATTCCATATCAATTAGCGAATATCTTGTAACTGTGTAGTATATAAACACAGAAATAGAGTTTACACTAGAAGTGTTATCAGTTATCGAGATATTATTTAATATAACTCTAGCAGCTCTCGTGAATATTTTGTTCATCACTGAGAGATAACAGTTCCAGATTGTAACAGAGTTTATTGTTTAAATAAAGTTTGTTTTCTGTTACATAAGTTCTTGAAGTTTGATTTGATTGTAATAAACACTGTATTCACCCCCTCCTACAGTGAAAGTGTGACCTAACAAGTGGTATCAGAGCTATCTGTTAACACACATACAGTTAAAGATCCAAACACAATCATGTCTGACACAGAAACCTCCAACTAAGCCTACACAAAAACTGAGGAATCATCAAAGATATCAACTCAGAGTCGATATGAGACTATCAGAGTTCCCATATTGAGACCATCTGAATATCCCATATGGAAGGTAAGGATGACCATGTTTCTGGAAGCAACAGATCCAGAATACCTTGATAGAATCAGGGAAGGGCCTCACAAACCTACCAAGCTCGCTGTTGTAGTTGCAGGTGAAGCAGCAATGACCGTACCAAAGGAAAAGACTGATTACACTGCTGAAGATATAGCAGCTATTGCTAAGGATGCCAGGTACGTCACTTATTGCATAGTGCCATTGATAATGTAATGTCAAACAGGGTAATCAACTGCAAGACTGCTAAGGAGATATGGGATGCACTGGAGACAAGGTGTCAAGGAACTGAAACAGTTAAGAAGAACAGGAAGACAATACTCACTCAAGAGTATGAACACTTTGACTCTAGGACTAATGAGTCATTGACTGATGTATATGAATAGATTTGTCAAACTCTTGAATGACTTGTCATTAGTAAATAAGGAGTAATGATCTTGAAGATACAAACCTTCAAATTCCTGTTAGCTCTTCCTGAATGTTGGGATTTGAAGGCAACAACAATAAGAGACAACTACAATCTTGATGAAACAACTCTTGATGAAATCTATGGAATGCTCAAGACCCATGAACTTGAGATGGAACAAAGAAGCAAGAGAAAAGGAGGAAAGTCAAGGACAGTTGCTCTCAAGGTTGAAGAGGAATCCCCCAAACCACCTTCCTCAAAGAAAGATAAGGGTAAAGCTCTTATCATAAAATCTGATACTGAGTCATCAAGTTCTGAGAGTGATGATGACTCAGATTCTGAAAGCTTGCCTGAAACTGATGCTGATGAGGAGATGTTGAAGCTGTGTGCTCTTATGGTGAAAGGAATCACAAAGATTGCATACAGGAAGTTCAGGAAGGGAAAGATGTTTTCCAGGAAAGGCATAAGTTCTGATAAGAAGAATTTCAGAAGATCTGAAGGAAAAGGAGGAAAGTCCGACAGAGGAGATTACGCTAATGTTAAATGTTATAATTGTGGTGAGAAAGGCCACATATCTCCTGATTGCAAGAAGACCAAGAATGACAAAGGCAAAGCTCTTGTCACAAAGCAGAAAAGCTGGACAGACACCTCAGACTCTGAAAGTGAGGAGAACTATGCATTGATGGCAAATGCTGATAAATCAAGTTCTGAAAGCAGTTCTGAAGCTGCTGAAAACAAAGGTACCTCAGACTACTTATGCTTTTCATACTGATGATATTGATGAGTTGAGAAGATATCTTAAAACCATGTTTGTTAGTTATAGAGATCAAACTTTAACATGTGAAAGATTAACTTCTGAAAATCTTGCTTTTAAGAAAAGAAATGATTTCTTAGAAAAAGAGTTAGTCATGTTTCATCAAACTCAGCAGGATAGAGATAATGCTTTTTATATTAGGGATGAAGTGCTAAAAATGAATGAATCTCTAAAAACTGAGTTAGAAAAAGGGAGAGAGAGATTATCAGAACTTGGACTAACTCTGGCAAAACAACTCAAAATTTGCTAAGCAGTGGAAACTGGAAAGAGGGTTTAGGCTATGGAGTAAATGAAAAAGGAACTGTAGAAATTAAGCCTGTTGATAAGCAAAAGCCGAAGTTAAAACCTGTTAAGTTTGTAACTGAAAAAATCCGAAAATGAGAAATCAGAAGTTAAAAAGGAATTAGCTTCTGACAAACTAAAACAGGAAAAGACAGCTGAAGTTAACATAGTCTTAATGACGAAGAAGCAGCTTAAGCATAAGCTGAAAGATGTTAAGGATGCAAACAAGGTAAAATCACCTAGGAAAAACAGGAATGGAAAGGAAGGTGTGAATAAAAGCAATAACTATAAATCTGTTCCTGATGCTCCTAGAAAAGCGTGTCATAACTGTGGAAGTTCTAACCATCTGGCTTCTTTTTGCAGGAAGAATAAGAATATTAACTCCTTATCTACAAAGTCAGGAGTTAAGAGTCAGTCTGTTAGATACAAACCACAAAATCCTTGTTTTCATTGTGGTAGTTTATGGCATTCCATTTATACTTGTAAGGAATATCATAGTTTGTACTATGATTATTATCAAATAAAACCTTCTTTAAAGAAAGTTTCTGTTGTTCCTCCTAGTATAAGGTCTGATAAGAAAACTGTTAACATAAAATCTGATGTTAAATCCGCTGCAAATGTTAACAAACCTAAAAGGCCAAAGGATCCAAGCAAGTCTGGGTCCTTAAAACTAATAATTAGTGGTCTTTTTGATTGCAGGGCAACAGGAAAAATATTCTAGTTCTGGACAGTGGATGTTCAGGACATATGACTGGAAATAAGGCCCTGCTATCAGACTTTGTGGACAAAGCTGGCCCAAGTGTTTCTTATGGAGATGGCAACATTGGAAAAACCTTGGGATATGGCAATATCAATCTTGGGAATGTCATTATTAAAGATGTAGCTCTGGTCTCAGGACTTAAACACAACTTACTGAGTATAAGTCAAATCTGTGACAGAGGTTATCATGTTGATTTCTTTGCAGAACATTGTGAAATAGTTAGTAAATCTAAAGGAAAAATTGTTCTGAAGGGATTCAGGCGTGGTAACATTTATGAAGCTAAGCTTTCAACAAGTTCTGATGGTTCTGCAATCTGTTTAGTGAGTAGAGCCTCAACTGAAGAAAGCTGGAATTGGCACAAGAAACTCTCTCATTTAAACTTCAACAAGATAAATGAACTGATCAAGAAAGATCTTGTGAGAGGACTGCCAAAATCAGTGTTTGTTCCTGATGGTCTTTGTGACTCATGTCAGAAGGCTAAACAAAGAAAATCTTCGTTCAAGAGCAAGACTGAATCATCAATTCTTGAGCCTTACTATCTACTTCATGTTGATCTATTTGGTCCAGTGAATGTCATGTCTATTGCAAAGAAGAAATATGCGTTGGTCATAGTAGATGAGTTCACCAGATACACATGGGTGTATTACTTGCACACAAAAAGTGAAACTGCATCTATCCTGATTGATCATGTCAAACATCTGGATAAATTGATCAAAGATTCTGTGAAAATTTTGAGGAGTGATAATGGCACTGAATTCAAGAATTTGATAATGGAAGAGTTCTTCAAAAATCATGGAATAAAGCAGGAATTTTCTGCTCCTGGAACTCCACAGCAAAATGGAGTTGTTGAAAGGAAGAATAGAACTCTAATTGAAGCTGCACGAACAATGCTTGAAGAAGCAAAGCTTCCAACCTATTTCTGGGCTGAAGCTGTGCAGACTGCTTGTTTTACTCAAAATGCAACACTCATTAACAAGCATGGAAAAACACCATATGAGATGGTGAAGAACAAGAAGCCAAATCTCAAATACTTTCATGTATTTGGATGTAAGTGTTTTGTTCTCAAGACTCATCCTGAACAGCTATCCAAGTTTGATCTAAAAGCTGATGAGGGAATCTTTGTAGGATATCCACTTTCTACAAAAGCCTTCAGAGTCTATAATTTGAGAACAAAAGTGGTCATGGAATCTATCAATGTCTCTTTTGATGACAAGAAGATCACTGGACTTGAAGATTGCATTGATCATAATAAGCTGAGATTTGAAAATGAAGATTCATATTCTGATACCTCAAGTCCTGACAGTCAAAGTCCTGATACTGTAAATTCTGATGGATTAAACTCTGATGTTATTGAAACTGTGGTGACTACGTCAAAGGAAGATGCACCATTGCAGGGGGAGCATACTCAAGATTTTATCACATCTCAAGAAGCATCAGAACATACATCTGGCTCGTCAAATTCTGATTCGTCAAGTTCTGATAAGCCAAGTACTGACAGTGCTGAAAATCTAAATACTGAAGGATCCAACTCAGAGAGCATAGTTTCAGGGGGAGCATCAGAAAATGAAATCGAAGACAGCATGAATTATGGGGGAGCATCCAGTTCTAGAGAAAATCTTCCATCTGCAAGGAAGTGGACAAAATCACAAACACCTGATTTAATAATTGGAAATCCTGAGGCAGGTGTCAGAACTAGAACAGGTACTTCGAATGAATGTCTTTACAATTCTTTTCTCTCTCAGACTGAGCCAAAGAAAGTAGAAGAAGCTCTTCAAGATGCTGATTGGGTGCAAGCAATGCAGGAAGAGTTGAATGAATTTGAAAGAAACAAAGTCTGGACCTTAGTGCCAAGACCCAAGAATAGATCGGTTGTTGGTACAAAGTGGGTATTCAGAAACAAAACTGACAGTGATGGCATAATTGTAAGGAACAAGGCAAGGCTGGTTGCAAAAGGATATTCTCAACAGGAGGGAATTGACTATGATGAAACATTTGCTCCAGTTGCTAGGTTAGAAGCCATAAGGATATTCATGGCTTATGCTGCTCACAAAAAGTTTACTGTCTTTCAAATGGATGTGAAAAGTGCTTTTCTCAATGGAGAATTGGAAGAGGAAGTATATGTTGAACAACCTCCAGGCTTTGTAGATTCCAAACATCCAGATTATGTCTACAGGCTTGATAAAGCACTTTATGGACTTAAACAAGCTCCTAGAGCATGGTATGAGACTTTAACTCAGTTTCTTCTGGAAAGTGGATTCAACAGAGGAACTATTGACAAAACATTGTTCTATCTCAACCATGGCAAGGACTTACTTTTGATCCAGATTTATGTTGATGATATCATTTTTGGGTCTCCAAATGACAAACTTTGCAAAAAGTTTGCCAATCTAATGCAGTCAAGATATCAGATGAGTATGATGGGAGAACTTAGTTATTTTCTGGGCCTTCAAGTCAAGCAGAGTGAAGAAGGAACTTTTATTTGTCAATCTAAGTACACCAGAAATTTGCTGAAAAAATTTGGAATGCAAGACTGTTCAAGTGCATCCACTCCCATGGCCACTGCAACAAAACTGGATAAGGATACTGGTAATTCAGTAGATATTACTGATTACAGAGGTATGATTGGCTCACTTCTCTATCTAACTGCTAGTAGACCAGATATCATGTTTGCTACCTGTCTTTGTGCAAGATTTCAAGCAGATCCAAGAGAACCTCACTTAACAGCTATAAAAAGAATCTTTAAGTATCTTAAAGGAACAGCTGATCTAGGATTATGGTATCCTAGAGAATCAGATTTTAAATTAATAGGTTACTCAGATGCAGATTTTGCAGGTTGCAAAATTGACAGGAAAAGCACAAGTGGAAGCTGCCAATTTCTTGGAGGCAGATTGGTTTCTTGGTATAGCAAGAAACAAAAGTCAATTTCCACATCAACTGCAGAAGCAGAGTATATTGCTGCAGGAAGCTGCTGTGCACAGATTCTCTGGATGAAGAATCAGTTACTGGATTATGGGTTAACATATTTCAAAATCCCTATTTACTGTGATAATCAAAGTGCTATTGCTATGACAGGTAATCCAGTTCAACACTCTATGACAAAGCACATCAGCATCAGGTACCATTTCATCAGGGAACATGTGGATGAAGGTACAGTGGAATTGCATTTTGTTCCCACAGATCAACAAGTAGCAGATATCTTCACAAAACCACTGTGTGAAGCTACCTTTTCAAAATTGGTAAATGAACTTGGAATGATTTCAGGTTCTTTCTCTAAATCTGCTTAAACTTGTTCTATGTTATCAGACTTTATGATCAGTATTTACAGAATTAATCTCTTTGTATATTCTGTGCATTAATTGATAAATGTCTTAAAGTACTGACTGTTGTCTGATATATGTGTCTAAACTCTGATAAGTGATATGTCTGTTTCAGTAACTCTTCTATCCTATGAGGATAACTGTGCTAGATACTGACCTACTAGTCTTCAATAAACAAATGATCCCATGAAAGAAGTAGTTATTTCTGTGGAAATCTTATGACACAAGCAAATTCTGATAACTGAGCTTAGTTAAGTTTACTTTGTATATCTTATTACTAAGTCACAAATTAGAATAATGCTACTCATCTGTTTAAGTTCTGATTCTAGTAAAACTGCTGAATGTACTAAGTGCTGATAAACCTCACTTATCAAAAGAAGAAGAACAATAATCAAAGAATAATATCAGGTACTCCTTTGAGATCTAGAGTAAAAATGTGAAAGGGACGACCCAAGTGCATTGCTGGTATTAAGTAAATATGCATTAGAAAAGCAAAATATTTTCTTGGTGACTTTTCACACTCTATGATTACTGGAGAAATACTCTGATAATAGCATAAATTCTAATAAACAGTCGTGACTCACTTACACTGAGAAGCCTCTGTAAAATAGAATTTCAAAAGATGCATAAAATTAGCACAAAAACAGTTGAGGTGGACTCATGCATGAACTCGTTTATCAGTAGGTTTCAGGATAATGACAGTTCTTTAGCAAAATTTTAATTATGACTTATTTCTAAGATGTACTGAAGTAGATCAGACTTTACTCTTTGTCGGTTATTTAGCTTAATGCACACACACATCACTCCATATGAATGATGAAATTTCTGTGGTGATCTATGTTATTTTAGATAAACAGTCATTGTGTCACTTCTGCACAAATTCTGAGGACAAGTTCTAGTTACACGTTCTGATGATTAAGTTCTGACGTTCATAACTAAGAACTTGTATGAGTATTTACTAAGATAGATATTCCTTGTTCGAGGTAAGACATTATGTTCTGATGACTGTTAAGTTCTGGTATAGGTCTAAGTTCTGATTTTTCAGTCTAACTCTTTACTTGACTTATTTATGAGTAAAATTTGGTAACAGTCTCAGATTAATTTCGAAATGTTGAAGTGGAAGTTAATAGTCTATGGTTAAAACATAATGGCACTCGTCCTTGAACAGTTCACTCTTGTTACATGTGCCCATTCCTTTTCCAATGACTGTTATTCTTTTTCAAGGTCTAGGGAGACGAGGTAGAATTAATTCTACCTGTCTGCATTCAATATCTTTGTGTCTCTTGGCATTCTCTTGCCTATATATGCAACCACTTCACATCAGTCTTTCCATCACATTCTTCTCACACACTTATCCTCCTTCTTCTGTCAAAAACACAATGGTTCGATACAACATGTTTTTGAACACTCAAACCTTCACAATGGAGCTCAGTTGTGCCGAGTGGCAGCAGGAGTGGCATATAACAGCCATTCCTGAGGAGATCTGGGACTCTGTCCCACAGGAGGTGCTGGCTCACCTTCTATTCTTCGAGATGGATTATCACCGCCATCTGGAGCGCCTGGAGGAGGAAAGGCAGGAAGCTATCCGTCAGCAAGAGCGAATCATTCGATCTTGTTTGTTGAAGATAGGAAGAGGAAGATGACTTAATCTCGTCTTCTTCCTGTTCTTCTTCATCCTCAGCTTTGTCAGGCTTCTTAGCTAGGACTAAAGCTGTTGACGTTAGGATTAGAAGCTTAGGGAAAATCTTGCATTGCTGTAATTTCTATTTCATTTATGTATTGACTTGATATATTAATGAAAATTGTTTTTACTTCAAGATTTTGTCTCTGAGTTATTTTATCTTGTGTTGTTAAATCCTGCTTGATATTCTGATGACCATTTAAATTTTGTCTTAAGTTCTGATTTAAGTCCTGATTCTTAGTCAGCACTTATTCATCGAAATTATCTCGGTCATTTTTAACATGATTCATTTTCAGAATATTAATGTTGCAGTGCAAAATAACCAATCAGTGATAACGGGTTAAAATTTGAATTGTTTCCATTGATAAATGGAACAGTTTTTCCTTGAAACTCGGCAAATAGGTAAGTATTGATTATTGTTTTCTCGAGCCCAGTAACTATCCGTTATTACTGCATGTCTGACAGGTGTCCAACGGTAATATTTCTTTTGTATAAGTACAGCAGAGAGAAGATTTCTTTAATCTTTTTAATTTCTTCATCTTCTATCTCTCTTCTTACTTTTACTCTCCTTCACTTTACTATTTCCGTTGTTTTCATACAGATATTATCTCAAACACCTAACAGGCATACTTGAATTTCAATATTTTTCACATGGCACCAAAGGATTTAATCATTGATGGAGCAAAGTTTGTTCCAAACAACTATGCTGCAATTCTTGATCATGCTGACGCTCCATCTGAATTGCATTTTGTGCAAGATCTTCTTGCACATAGTGAGGTTGGGTACGCCTTAACTCAGCCTGAATTATTTTCAAGTCAACAAGTTCTGCGGTTCTGGAGGACTGGAATTTTTGATGATGGTGGTAAACGAGGAACTCCAAGTATTATCTTCCAAGTGGGTGATTCTTCCTATGTAGTCACTCCTGGTACAGTACGAAGAGCATTACATCTTCCAGAAGATTGTACCTTCTCTATACCAGAGGAATCAGAACTTCGGGGGTTAATGACTGATTTGGGATATGAACAGAGTCTGACGAAACTTGGACAGTTGAAACGGGCTCATATCAGAAGAGAATGGAGTTTCTTCTTCGATTGCATCACCAAGGCTTTTGGGAACAAATGTTCTAATTTTGATGCTATCCCAATTCTGAGTCAGCACATCGGGTATGCTATTATCCATCAAACTCATTTTGATTTTGCAACTGGAATAATTGGTTTTATTGGGGATAGGATGACAGAGGATCGAGATGTTGTTTATTTTGCTAGATTCTGTCAACTTATTTATACGTATTGTACTGCTGAACCCCAGTTAGTCAGCACTAAAACCCCACCTTTTAAGGTTGCAAAAAGGTACTTTAACGACCTGATAAATGCTGACACAAAGAAATCAATGGTGAGACAATTACAGATTCCTCAGTCTGTGAAACAGATTCTGGTAAATGCTGATCCAGCTACTTACAAATCTGTTTACTCAAATGTTCAACCAACTCACCATAACCAAAATCCATCAACCTCAGTCCCTACCTCTAATTCTACTCAACCTACCCTCAGAACTTATCTCAAATCCTATCTCTCCACTTCACAGACTGCTCAACATTCTTCTTCAGCACCTACTGTGAAGCCTACATCCTCTAAGCCAAAGAGAACAAAGACTGTTCCTCAAACATCTCAGAAGAAGAGGAGGATTACTTTGAGAGATGAATCAGATTCTGAGGATCAGATTCCATCTTCAGAACCTATGATAGATGAAGCTGAGAAGGCAACTTCTCAGAAGGATTCTGCAATTGGGGGTTCTAGGCTTCTCAAGAGGCTTAGACGTATGACGGTTCCTGCAACTCCCAAGGAATCCAAATCAACAACAAAGTACAAGAAACAGAGGGCACAGAGGCCAGTTTCAGATGATGAGGAGGAAGCAGCTAAGGAAGGGGATCAGGAATCTCTGATCTCACAAGACAAGGAATTTGCTCCAGTCACTTCTTCTCCATCAACTCCATTTCAGGAACCTGTATCTGACAAGGCTAATTTACCTTCTTTATCTCTTGTTGATCCAGGCACAAGTGCTGAAATTGATATTCAGAACTTGGTTGTGCCTGAAATACTTTTCTTAGAAGCTTCAACAGCAAATAATCCTTTCACAACACCTGTTACTGATGCTGTTCAAACTCCTGAGTTATCACTAACACCTTCTCTGCATCAAGATGATGATCAGATTTTAGGTGAGCATCAGGATATGGCTGTTGATCAGAACTTAGTATCAGATCAGCAATTAGAGGATGTTGAAGCCTCCATTGCTACTCATACAGTTGTCTTATCAGAAGATACTGATTCTTTAAGTTCTGATGCTGCAAATGTTGGAGATACTGGTGAAGCTGCTACAACTGTAGATGCTGATGCAGCAGGACCTTCAGGACATACTCCTCCACTGACTCTTCCTAAGTCTGAACTGCTAAAGGAGTTTGTTATCAGGGATGCACCAGTACCTTGGAGTGAAACTCCTGCAGGACAGGAGTGGACTAAGGAATGGAACTCAGTTTCATGTGTTCCAAATGCTTTACATCTTGCTGAGCACTTGACTAAAGCTGATGAAATGTTAAATTCTGATGATTTTAAAACCCAGCTTAGAGTCACTGCATTGAGTACTAAACATCTACAAGGTCTTCATTCCAACACTCATGCAGAGCTACACAAGATTCAGGAGAACTTTATTAAACAGGAACAAGTTTGGAAACTTGATAAGAAAAAGTTCTTCCAACCTACCATTGACAGGGTTGCTTATATTGAGAAAACTCAAGAGAAGCAACAAGCTCAGATTGATCAAATTCTGACAAATCAAGCTTCTCAGCAATCGCAACTTACTGAAATCCAGACCTCAGTGGAACTACTTATCTCTCTTTTATTACCTGCTGATGCCAAAAAGGGGGAGAAGGTAATTAAGTCCAAATGCAAAACCAACAAGTCACTGCAAGGAAAGGATGATGGAAAAGATGACCAAGGAAACTCTGGAATGGGTAGTGGTCATAGTCAAGGTAGAAGATTTACATCAAGACAAGCTAGTCACAGAACAAGTTCTGATACTGGGAAAAGAATAAGTTCTGCTGCTGGTAAAAGGATAAGTTCTGATGAACTTCTAGATCTTGATGAGGAAATGTCAAGACAGTTATTTCTTCAAGAAAATCCAGGGATGGACTTGGAAAGTTTAAAGGAAGAAGAAGCCAGACTTAAATCAGAGAAAGTCACATCTAAATCTGAAACTTCTGGTAAAAAGTTACTTCCAAAACCTAAAGGCATTGTGATCAAAGAGAGGATACATACTGAAGAAACTTTGGCTAGATCACAACCACAGATAGATCCAAGATCCAAGGGTAAAGAAAAGGTTGGTGAACCTATCAAGCCTTATGTACCTCCTGAGGAAGAAGAAATTACTGATGGAAAACATAATCTTGCTCTGATTTCAAGAAAAATTCTTAAAACAACCTCTGACATGGCTCAAGTTGTTCAGAGTCAAGAAATTGTAAGTTCTGATATTCAGAAGAAGCAAGTAACCTCTGACAGTGCTCAAGTTAACTTGATATCAGAAGATAAATCTAAAACACTCCTACCAGGATTCACTAAAGCAAAACAGACTCAATCTTTGAAGACTACTTTAAGTGGTTTTGAAGCAAGAGTAGTTACTGGAAAGGAAGCTAGAGATAAAACTGGATTGGGAAGTGCTGATGAAAGAAGAGTACACAACACTACTGATGATCCAACTTCCTTGAGTGAACCAGGTATTGGAGCAACTCCTGAGAGATTGAATCAACTAGAATCTGTACAGATGGTTTACCATACCTACTTGAAAGAATACATCATGTTGTATTTCATGACAGATGGTAGGGTTTATCATATAAGACAAAATGCCATTCCATTGAAGTATTTTGAAGAATTGGAACATGTATTATTCTTACTTCAAGTGGATGACAGAATAACAGAGACTGCTGCAAACTACTTAAAGGAACAGATTCAGAGACAGAAAAGACTTTATTCTGTTAAGTCTGACAGCAGATATGTTCCAAAGTACAGAAATCACAATGGTGATATTGTTGATATGAAGCCTAATACTGCACAGATCAGAACATATCTTGGTATTAAGGGGCTTGAATTCAATCTAGAGTCTAACAAAGCTTATGTCATAAGACTAGATCGGGAGTTGAGAAAAGCAAAGATTAATGATCTCAGAGCTGCAATATTTCAAACTGGTGAAGATACTGCAGAGCTTAAAGATGTTAAACGGAGAATGATTGATGAACTCAGATATGCTGAGAAATGTTTGTTGAAGAATTATCTCAGAACAACTTCTGACATCAGAGAGATCGGAAAATGATGAAGCCAAGTCGAAGATCTACAACTGCTTAAATTCTGATATTTATACAGGTTGAAGTTGTTATCAGAAGTTGAATTGGTAAAAACTTTAAGGACTGTAAGTTGTAGTTATCTTGTCTATTTCTCATGCATTTGTACTTAATATTTTTGACATCATCAAATATCTGTTAAACTTGTATATTTTGTTAATTTACAAGTTGGGGGAGATTGTTAGATATATTTGATAATGTCATGGCTAATATGTTTTATGTTTAGATTTCAGATCTTATTTGAACAGAACAAATCAGTACTTAACTGATCAGTACTTATACTGGAAGTCAGAACTTAAGGTACTGGAAGTCAGAACTTAAGGGATATCAGTACTTATGTTATCAGGAGATAGATATCAGAACTTAAGTGCTGAAGGACGATCAGATAAGGACAGTAGCTGATTAAAGTTAAGAAGATCAAGATAAACATAAGAAGAGATATGCATGAAGAAGGAATTCCGTGAAGAATGGAATACTTGGAATAGAAGATATCTGATTGATATATTTTAGGAAGCAGAATTATATTCCATATCAATTAGCGAATATCTTGTAACTGTGTAGTATATAAACACAGAAATAGAGTTTACACTAGAAGTGTTATCATTATCGAGAATATTATTTAATATAACTCTAGCAGCTCTCGTGATATTTTGTTCATCACTGAGAGATAACAGTTCCAGATTGTAACAGAGTTTATTGTTTAAATAAAGTTTGTTTTCTGTTACATAAGTTCTTGAAGTTTGATTTGATTGTAATAAACACTGTATTCACCCCCTCTACAGTGAAAGTGTGACCTAACAATATCGTGTAATTATTTTTACCAATAAATGAATATTATGTGATTATTATATGAATTTTTGGTAAATTATGTGTTACTTGACATCCGTGTTCGATGTTTATATGTGATAAAATTTGCGAATTTTAATTTTTATATATCTAAAATAAAGTATAGACAATTTTTATATTTTTCTAGTAATCTATATGTCATTTTAAGATTTTATAAATGATTGTTAGGTCACACACACTATAGAAGGGGGTTGAATACGGTGTATACTACAATCAAATCGAATTAAGAACACAAGTATGAAACACAAAATACTCTTATTAATAAAACAGTATTAAAATGGAACCGTTCTCTCTCAGTGATGAACAAATATCACGAGAGCTGCTATGGTTACAATGAATAATATTCTCGATTAAGATAACACATATAGTGTAAACCCTATGCTGTGTTTATATAGACACACAGTTACAAGATAATCTTCTAATTGATATCGAATATAAGTCTGCATCCTAAAATATATCAATTAGTTATCTTTTCCTCCAAGTATTCTATTCTTCATAGAATTCTTCTCCATGAATATCTCTTCTTGTTTTAGTCTTGATCTTCTTTCCTTTCAATCAGCTGCCTTCCTTATCTGAACGTCTTCTTAAGTCCTGATATTATCTTCTGATAAATATCTTCTGATATCTTAAGTTCTGTTAACTTAAGTTCTGATATCTTAAGTTCTGACTTCAGTATAAGTACTGATTTTCAGTTAAGTCCTGATTTGTCCTGTTAGTTAAGATCTGAAAACTAAACACAAAACACTATTAGACATGACATCATAAATATATCTAACAATCTCCCCCAACTTGTAAATTAGCATAATATACAAGTTCAATAGATATTTGATGATGTCAAAAACATTAAGTACAAATGCATATAAGAATTTGACTAAATAACTACAACTCACAGTCCTTGCAGCTTTTACCATCCTTAAAGTCTGATATCAGCTTTAACCTGTATATCCTTCAGAATTTAACAGTTGTAGTCCTTGATTTGGCATCAGTGTGTGATCTCTCGAATGTCAGGAGTTGTTCCGAGATAGTTCTTCAAAAGAGTTCTCTTAGCATATTCAAGTTCATTTTGCTTCTCCTGTTTGAAAGGTAGCAACCCTGAGATCATTAATTTTTGCTTTCCTTATCTCCTGATCCAGTCTAATCAGATAAGCTTTGTCAGACTCCAGATTAAATTCCAGTCCCTTAATACCAAGAAATGTAGTGATTTTGGTGGTATTAGGCTTCATCTCAACTAGTTCACCATTGTGAGTTCTATACTTAGGATAGTATGGCCTGTCAGACTTTACAGAGTAAAGTTTCTTCTGCCTTTGAATATTAGATTTTAAGTAACTGGAAGCACCATTTGTTGATCTGTTCTTCACTTGAAGTAGAAATAACACATGTTGCAATTCTTCAAAGTACTTCAAACAAATAGCATCCTTTCTAATCTGGAATACCCTCCCATCTGTCATAAAATATAACATGATATCTTCTTTCAATATAGAGTGGTAGACCATTTGTACAGACTCCAGTTGATTCAATCTTTCAGGAGTTGTTCCTACTCCTAGTTCACTCAAAGAGGTTAAATCAGAGGTAGTATTATTTACTCTCTTTTCTTCAGAACTACCCAATCCTGATTTGTCTTTAGCTTCCTTCCCTCGAATAACTCTTGCTTCAAAACCACTTGATGTAGTCTTCAAAGGTTGAGTAGATTGTTGAGCTTTAGTAAACCCAGGTAGTAGAATTTTTGAAGGTTTAACATGAGCAGTGTCAGAGGTTTCCTTTCCTTTATCTTCTGATATCAAGACAACTTGAGCTCTGTCAGAGGTTGCTTGCTTCATTGACATATCAGAATTTACTAAGTCCTGATCTTGAACAACATGAGCTTTGTTAGAGGTTGTTTGAATATTCTTCTTCTTCTTCAAAATCAGACTAGTATCTTCATCAGAATTTACTTGTTCATCCATGGTTGGCAGATAGATTTTTACAGAATCATCAACTTTAGCTTTGCCCTTGAACCTTGGATCTACCTCTACTTGTGATTTGGCTTTGGATTCAAATTTGGTTGCCTCAGAGTTTGTCTTCTCTTTAATCACAATGTCGTTAGGCTTTGGAGGTTTCTTTGCAGTGATAGAAGCTTTTGACTTGGATTTGACATTTTCAGCTTTAAGTCTGGCTTCTTTTTCCTTCAGACTTTCAAAGTCCATTCCCGGATTGTCTTTGAGAAATAGTCTTTTTGAAATTTCTTCATCCAGCTTCTGTAACTTGGGTTCTTGATAGTAGACTGATATTTCCTTCCCCTTAAGCTTCAGTGTCTGCATAAACTTCTATGATTCTTGACTTTCACCCTTCATCAGAACATCAGGCTTAGTCAGAATTTGCTTATCAGAACTTATTCTTCTATCAGCATCAGAGCTTGATCTCTGTGTAGAAGTTCTCGCTTTCCTAGATGAAGAGCATTTGCCTTGACCATGACCTCTACCCTTTTCAGAGTTTCCCTGGTCATCATTTCCATCATCCTTTTTCTTCAGTGCTAAATCAGTAGAGCATTTGGATTTAATCACTTTCTCTCCCTTTTTGGCATCATCAGGTAGTAGGAGAGAGAGAAGTAGTTCCACTGAAGATTGGATTTCATTTAGTTGAACTTGTTGAGAAGCTTGATTCTTTAGTACTTCAGCAATCTGAGCTTGCTGTTTCTCCTGAGCTTTCTCAATAGCCTCAACTCTGTTAAAGGCAGGCTTGAAAAATCTGTTCTTATCCAGTTTAAAGTTCATTCTTGCTGAATCAGTGTTTCATGAATTTTGTTCACCTTGGCTTGAGTGATTGAGTGTTGACCTTGAAGGTTCCTGGTACTCAATGCAGTAACTCTGAGCTTTGCTTTGAAGTCATCATTCACCAGCATCTCATCAGCTTTAGCCAGGTGCTCAGCAAGAATTTTTGCAGTAGGAACAAAATCAACTTTGTTCCACTCCTTGATCCATTCTTTTCCTCTTGGAGTTTCACTCCAAGGTACTGGTGCATCCTCTCTAACAAAGTTCTTGAGTAAATCAGCTTTGCCTAGAACTTGTTGAGGTGCATGTCCTGAAGGACCAGCTGCATCAGCATATAGATTTGTAGCAGCTTCACCAGTAGTGTCAACATTTGCAGCATCAGAACTTACAGAGTCTGCAGAATCAGCATCCTCTGATAAAATGATAGTATGTGAGGCTATAGAGGTTTCAAAATCATCCTCTAAGTGCTGATCTGGCAGTAAATTCTGATCAACATCCAAATTCTGATGCTCGCCTAATATCTGATCTTCATCATCTAGATTCAGAAGAGGTGTTGTTCGAATATCTGCATTGAAATCAGCATCAAAAATTGGTGTTGTTGGTGGAGTATGTTGAAGAATGGTTGGAGCTTCCAAGTACAGAACCTTAGGCACATTCAAGTTGTGAATATCTATTTCAGCACTTATACCTGGATTATCAGCATGTACTGGAGAGTGAATAGGAGACACAGAAGGTGTAGGCACTCTGTCTTGAGCAGTTTCTTCAGCTTGAATTGGCGACAGTGGAGGTGTAGATTCAGTGGCTTCAGCAAATTTCGGTTGTGTAGATGGAAGGGATTCAATCACAATTGGCTCCTTTGGGATCAGAGATTCCTGATCCCCTTCCTTAGCTGCTGCTTCCACATCTTCTGAATCTGACTCAACTATGTCCCTGTTAGCTCTTTATTTTTTCAATCTCTTCAAGGGTGGAGAGACTTTGGGAGCTTTGTCATCCGAATTTATCTTTCTAAGCCTTTTGAGGGGCCTAGAACTCCCAGTTTCCTTTGTTTTCTGAGAAGACACTTCCTCAGCTACTTCAGCAACAGGTTCTGATGGTTGATCATGTGCCTCATCATCAGATTCATCTCTCAGAATCATCTTCCTTCTCTTTTATTGTGTCTGAGGTACAGTCTTTGTCCTCTTCGCTCTAGAAGAAGAAGGCTTCACTTGATTATGTGCTGATGGCTGGTTGGCATGTTCTGATGTGAGTGGTTTTTGTGTTTGGGTAATGGTTGGTTCTGATGGCTATTGTGTGTCGGTGGGTTGGACATTAGGATATAGCCATGAATAGGTATCATAATCAGCATTTATCAGAGCTTGCTTTACTGATAAAGGAATCCTAAGGGGTCTCAAAACTCCCTTCTTGTTGTCAGCAGTTAAGAGATCAGTAAAAGCCCTCTTAGCTAACCTAAAAGTTTCTATTTGTTCACTTGATGGTCGTGGTTCATCTGATGTACAATAGCTATAAATTGACTGACAGAACCTAGCAAAGTAAACTACATTCATGTCCTCTTTCATTCTATCTCTTATAAAACATAACACAGTCTTTGCATAATCAAAGTAAGACTGGTTTAGGAGTGCATACCCAATTTGTTGTGCCAGAATAGGAATGGCATCAAAATTTGAGCACTTGTTGGCAAACGTCTTCGTGATGCAATCGAAGAAGAAGCTCCATTCCTTTCGAATATATGGGCGTTTGAGTTGACCCAACTTAGCCAAACTCTGTTCATACCCAAGATTAGCCATCATTTGCTGTAGCAGGGGCTCTTCAACAGCAGAACTATATCGACAATTTTCAGGTAGGTGTAAAGCTTTTCGAACTGTTGCCGGAGTAACAACATACTCAACCTCCTGTGCTGTAAACACGATACTTGGAGTCCCATTCTTACCACCATCATCATAAAGTCCTGTACACCAAAATGTCAGAACTTGAGTTCCGGATAGATAGGATGGCTGCGTCAAAGCGAACCCAATCTCACCATGAGATAAGAAATCATGAATAAAATGAAGTTCCGAAGGAGCTTCACTCTTAGTGAGAATGGCAGCATAGTTGTTAGGGACGAACTTTGCTCCATTAAAGATTATATCCTTGGGTGCCATTGAAAATGAGTGTGAATTTAGAGTGCCTGAAAGGTCTTTGATAAAATGTCTGTGTAGAAAACCGTTAGAGAATGTGAGAAAATAAGAAGAAGAGAGAGAGTATGGAATACAAAAGTAAATAAAAGATTTAAAATCTTTTCTCTCTTTTACTTATACACGCCACTTGACAGTAGTTATTGAGAAGTGGAACAGACTGTACACCTGCCAGCCATGCAGTAGTTAAGACAAAAGTTAATGGACACGAGAAATAAGTAATGATTACTATGCACATGCAGTTTTTTTAAAAAAAACTGTTCCCACTAAATAAATGATTATTACTGTCTTTATCTCACTTAAACCAATATTCTGATATAATATAACCGTTGAAGTATTGACCAAAAATAAATCAAGTAAATAAATACTACCACGTCAGCATCAGAACTTGATTTTTATCAGAACTTAAAAGTCATCAGAATATGGCTTCTTTACTCAACAAGTGAATGTTTATTTCTGTAATTCTTCACACAAATACTGATATGGTTTCAACAGAACTTAATCATCAGAACTTCCATCAGAACTTGTCCTCGGAATTTATGCAACTAACACTTGAACTGTTCATCTAAAACAACATTGATCACCACAGTAATTTTTATTATTCATATGGAGTGTAAGTGTGTGCATTAAGCTAAATATCAGACAAAGAGTAAAGTCTGATTCACTTCAATACATCTTAGAAATAAGGCATAACTAAGAACTGTGCTCAAAATCTGTCATTAGTCTGAAGTCTACTATAGAATGAGTTCATGCATGAGTCCACCTCAACTGTTTTGTGCTCATTTTATGCATCTTTTGAAATTCCTTTTTACAGTGGCTTCTCAGTGTAAGTGAGTCACGACTGCTTATCAGAATTTATGCTATTATCAGAGTATTTCTCCAGTAATCAAAGAATGTGAAAGTCACCAAGAAAATTTTATTTTGCTTTTCTAATACATATTACTTAATACCAGCAATGCACTTGGGTCTTCCCTTCCACATACATTTTTCTCTAGATCTCAAAGGGGTACCTGATATTTATTTATTTTCTTTACTTTTTCTTTTGATTAGTAAGGTTTATCAGTACTTAGTACATCCATGAGATTTACCAACATCATAACTTAACATATAAGAAGCATTATTCTAGTTTTTGACTTAGTAATAAGATACACAAAGTAAACCTAACCAAGCTCAATATCAGAATTTGCTTGTGTTAAAAGATTTCCACATAAACAATTACTTTAAATATGTGATCTTTAGTATATTAGAGACTACTAGGTCAGCATCTAGCACAGTTATCCTCATTGGATTGAATAGTCACAGAAGCATTCATATCACTATCAGAGTTTAGAAATTCACATCAGACAACAATCAGCACCTAAGTAAATTTCAATATAAGCACAGATTACCTAAGGATAGTAATATCTGTAAATACTGATTATAAAGTCTGATGTATCAGAACATAAACTAAGCAGATTTAGAGAAATAACCTGAAACCATTCCAAGTTCATTTACCAATCTTGTAAAAGTAGCTTCACATAGTGGTTTTGCGAAGATATCTGTTAGTTGTTGATCTGTTGGAACAAAATACAATTCCACTGTACCTTCCATCACATGTTCCCTTATAAAATGGTACCTAATGCTGATGTGCTTTATCATTGAGTGTTGAACTGGGTCATTGTAATAACACTTTGATTATCACAGTAAATAGGGAATTTAGAGAAAACTAACCCATAATCCAGTAACTGATTCTTCATCCAAAGAATCTGTGCACAATAGCTTCCTGCAGCAATGTACTTTGCATCTGCAGTTGATGTGGAAATTGACTTTTGTTTCTTGCTAAACTAAGAAACTAATCTGCCTCCAAGAAATTGGCAGCTTCCACTTGTGCTTTTCCTGTCAATTTTGCACCCTGCAAAATCTGTATCTGAGTAATCTATTAGCTTAAAGTCTGATTCCCTAAGATACCACAATCCTAGATCAGCTATACCCTTAAGGTACTTGAAAATTCTTTTCACAGCTGTTAAGTGAGGTTCTCTTGGATCTGCTTGAAATCTTGCACAAAGACAGGTAGCATACATGATATCAGGTCTACTTGCAGTTAGATAGAGTAGTGATCCAATCATACCTCTGTAATCAGTAATATCTACTGATATACCAGTATCTTTATCCAATTTTGTTGCAGTGGCCATAGGTGTGGATGCACTTGAATAGTCTTGCATTCCAAATTTCTTCAACAAGTTTCTGGTGTACTTAGATTGACAAATAAAAGTTCCTTCTTCATTCTGCTTGACTTGAAGGCCCAGAAAATAACTAAGTTCTCCCATCATATTCATTTGATATCTTGACTATATTAGCTTAGCAAACCTTTTACAAAGTCTGTCATTTGTAGAACTAAAAATAATATCATCAACATATATCTGTACCAGAAGTAAGTCCTTTCTATGGTTGAGATAGAATAAAGTTTTGTCAATAGTCCCTCTGTTAAATCCACTTTCTAGAAGAAAATGAGATAATGTCTCATACCATGCTCTTGGAGCTTGCTTAAGGCCATAAAGTGCTTTATCAAGTCTGTAGACATGATTAGGAAATTTTGAATCTACAAAACCTGGAGGTTGTTCAACATATACTTCTTCTTCCAATTATCCATTAAGAAAAGCACTTTTTACATCCATTTGAAAGACTGTAAACTTTTTGTGAGCATCATAAGCCAAAAATATCCTTATGGCTTCCAATCTAGCAACTGGTGCACATGTTTCATCATAATCAATTCCCTCCTGTTGAGAGTATGCTTTTGCAACCAGCCTTGCTTTATTTCTTGTAATTATGCCATCACTATCAGTTTTGTTTCTGAACACCCACTTTGTACCAACAACAAATCTGTTCTTTGGTCTTGGCACTAGGGTCCAGACTTTATTTCTTTCAAATTCATTTAACTTTTCATGCATTGATTGCACCCAATCAGCATCTTGAAGAGCTTCTTCCACTTTCTTTGGTTCAGCCTGAGAAAGAAAAGAATGATTGAGACATTCATTTGATGTTGCTGTTCTAGTTCTAATACCTGCTTCAGGATCTCCAATAATCAAGTCAGGTGTATGTGCTTTAGTCCACTTCCTTGCAGATGGAAGGTTATCTCTAGAACTAGATGCTCCCCCATGATCCATGCTGTCTCCATCAACATTTTCTGATGCTCCCCCTGAAATCATGCTCTCTGAGTTGGATCCTTCAGAATTTGAGTTTCCAGAATTATCAGAACTTGGCCCATCTGAACTTGATGAATCAGAATTTGAGTTTCCGGAATTATCAAAACTTGGCCCATCAGAACTTGATGAATCAGAACTTGAAGAGCATGTTCTAGGTTCTGATGCTTCTTGAGATGTGGTTGGATCTTCAATATGCCCCCCTGCACAGGTGCATTTTCCTTTGGTGTAGTTGTTAGGTCACACTATCACTGTAGAGGGGGTGAATACAGTGTTTATTACAATCAAATCGAACTTCAAGAACTTAAGTAACAGAAAACAAACTTTATTGAAACAATAAACTCTGTTACAATCTGGAACTGTTATCTCTCAGTGATGAACAAAATATCACGAGAGCTGCTAGGGTTAAGTAAATAATATTCTCGATTATGATAACACTTATAGTGTAAACCCTATGTCTGTGTTTATATATTACACAGTTACAAGATAATCGTTAATTGATATGGAATATAATTCTGCTTCCTAATATATATCAATCAGATATCTTTTCTTCCAAGTATTCCATTCTTTATGGAATTCCTTCTTCATGCATATCTCTTCTTATGTTTATCTTGATCTTCTTAACTTTAATCAGCTGCTGTCCTTGTCTGATCGTCCTTCAACACTTAAGTTCTGATATCTATCTCCTGATGTTTATCTCCTGATAACATAAGTACTGATATCCCTTAAGTCCTGACGTCCAGTATAAGTACTGATCAGTTAAGTACTGATTTGTCCTGTTCAAATAAGATCTGAAATCTAAACATAAAATATATTAGCCATGACATTATCAAATATATCTAACAATCTCCCCCAACTTGTAAATTAGCAAAATATACAAGTTTAACAGATATTTGATGATGTCAAAAACATTAAGTACAAATGCATGAGAATTAGACAAGATAACTACAACTTACAGTCCTTAAAGCTTTTACCAATTCAACTTCTGATAACAACTTTAGTCTGTATACACATCAGAATTTAAGCAGTTGTAGATCTTCGACTTGGCTTCATCATTTTCTGATCTCTCTGATGTCAGGAGTTGTTCTGAGATAATTCTTCAACAAACATTTCTCAGCATATCTGAGTTCATCAATCATTCTCCGTTTGACATCTTTAAGCTCTGCAGTATCTTCACCAGTTTGAAATATTGCAGCTCTGAGATCATTAATCTTTGCTTTTCTCAACTCCTGATCTAGTCTTATGACATAGGCTTTGTCAGACTCTAGATTAAACTCAAGCCCCTTAATACCAAGATATGTTCTGATCTGTGCAGTATTAGGCTTCATATCAACAATATCACCATTGTGATTTCTGTACTTTGGAACATATATGCTGTCAGACTTAACAGAATAAAGTCTTTTCTGTCTCTGAATCTGTTCTTTCAAATAGTTTGCAGCAGTCCCTGTCAATCTGTCATCCACTTGAAGTAAGAATAATACATGCTCCAATTCTTCAAAATACTTCAATGGAATGGCATTTTGTCTTATATGATATACCCTACCATCTGTCATGAAATACAACAAGATGTGTTCCTTCAAGTAGGTATGGTAAACCATTTGTACAGATTCCAGTCGATTCAATCTTTCAGGAGTTGCTCCAATACCTGGTTCACTCAAGGAAGTTGGATCATTGGTAGTGTTGTGTACTCTTCTTTCATCAGCACTTCCCAATCCAGTTTTATCTCTTGCTTCCTTTCCAGTAACTACTCTAGCTTCAAAACGACTTGCAGTAGTCTTCAAAGGTTGAGTTTGTTTTGCTTTAGTGAATCCTGGTAGGAGTGTTTTTGATCTTCCTTCTGATATCAAGTTAACTTGAGCTGTGTCAGAGGTTACTTGCTTCTTTTGAATATCAGAACTTTTAATTTCTTGACTCTGAACAACTTGAGCCATGTCAGAGGTTGTTTTAAGAACTTTTCTTGAAGTCAGAGCAAGATTATCTTTGTCATCAGTAATTTCTTCATCTTCAGGAGGTACATAAACTTTAACAGGTTCACCAACCTTTTCTTTACCCTTGGATCTTGGATCTATCTTTGGTTGTGATTTAGCAAATGTTGCTTCAGTTTGTGCCTTTTCTTTAATCACAATACCTTTCAGTTTTGGAAGTGACTTTTTACCAGAAGCTTCAGATTTAGATGTGGCTTTCTTTGATTTAAGTCTAGCTTCTTCTTCCTTTAAACTTTCCAAGTCCATTCCTGGATTTTCTTGAAGAAATAACTGTCTTGACATTTCTTCATCAAGATCTAGAAGTTCATCAGAATTTATTCTTTTACCAGTATCAGAATTTAATTTCTTCCCAGTATCAGAACTTATCCTGTGACTTGCAATTTCAGCATTTCTTGATGAGAATCTTTTACCTTGACTATGACCTCCACCCATTCCAGAGTTTCCTTGGTCATCTTTTTCATCATCCTTTCCTTGCAGTGTCTTGTCATCCTTGCATTTGGACTTAATTACTTTCTCCCCCTTTTTGGCATCAGCAGGAAGTAGAAGAGAGATAAGCAATTCCACTGAAGATTGGATTTCAGTCAATTGTGATTGCTGAGAAGCTAGATTTTGCAGAATTTGATCAATCTGTGCTTGTTGACGATCTTGAGTTTTCTCAATATAAGCAATCCTGTCAATAGAAGGTTGAAAGAACTTTTTCTTATCAAGTTTCCAAACTTGTTCCTGCTTGATTAAGTTCTCCTGAATCTGGTGTATTTCTGCATGAGTGGTTGAATGAAGACCTTGTAGATGTTTAGTACTCAATGCAGTGACACGAAGCTGGGTTTTGAAATCATCAGAATTTAACATTTCATCAGCTTTAGTCAAGTGCTCAGTAAGATGTAACGCAGATGGAATACATGAAACTGAGTTCCATTCCTTAGTCCACTCCTGACCTGCAGGAGTTTCACTCCAAGGCACTGGTGGTTCCTCTGTAACAAACTTCTTTACTTGTTCAGACTTAGAAAGAGGAATATGTCCTGAAGGACCTGCTGCATCAGTATCTGCAGTTAGAGCAGCATCACCAGTATCTCCAGCATGTGCAGCATCAGAACTTATAGAATCAGTATCATCTGATATAATAGCAGTGTGAGTAGCAATGGAGACTTCAGCATCCTCTAATTGCTGATCTGATGCTAAGTTCTGATCAACAGCCATATCCTGATGCTCACCTAAAGTCTGATCATCAGTGTCTAGATGCAGAGAAGGTGACTTAGATAATTCTGGAGTTTGAATAGCATCAGAAACAGGTGTTGGCAAAAGATTTGTTGCTGTTGGAGCTTCTAAGAGAATTACTCCAGGAACAACTAAGTGTTGATCAGCATTATCAGCACTTGTGCCTTGATTACCAAGAGACACAGAAGGGGAATTAGCCTTGTCAGATACTGTTTCCTGAGATGGAGTGGATGGAGAAGAAGTAACTGGAGCACATTCTTTTTCTTGTGAGATCAGAGATTCCTGATCCCCTTCCTTAGCTGCTTCCTCCTCATTATCTGAAACTGGCCTTTGTGCCCTCTGTTTCTTGTATTTCTTGTTTGATTTGGATTCTTTTGGAGTTTCAGGAACAGTCATTCGTCTAAGCCTTTTGAGAAGCTTAGAACCCCTAATATCAGAATCCTTCTGAGAAGTTGCTTTCTCAGCTTTATTTACCACAGGTTCTGAAGAAAGAATCTGTTCCTCAGAATCTGATTCATCTCTCAAAGTAATCCTCCTCTTCTTCTGAGGTGTTTGAGAAACAGTCTTTGTTTTCTTTGACTTAGAAGATGTAGGCTTCACATAGGACTTGAGATATGTTCTGAGAGATGGTTGAGAGGTTTGAGGTGGCTGAGTAGAGGTGGTAGGTGCTGATGAACCAGGTTCTGATGTTTGAACATCAGGATAAAGTGCAGTATACTTCACAGGATCATAGGTGATTAAGGCTTGTTTGACAGATAAAGGTATTAAGAGGGGTCTTAACACAGCCTTTTTATTATCAGAAGATAATAAATCAGTAAAAGCTCTCTTAGCTATTCTGAAAGATGGAATTAGATCACCAAAATTTTGGGGCTGATTACAACAAAAACTATAAATAAGCTGACAAAATCTTGCAAAATATACAGTATTGCGATCTTCTGTCATCCTATCCCCAATAAAACCTAAGACTGCTCGTGCATAATCAAAATCAGTGTGATTTAGAAGTGCATACCCGATTTGTTGGCTGAATATGGGAATTGCATCAAAATTTGAACATTTGTTGGCGAAAGCTTTGGTAATGCAATCAAAGAAGAAACTCCATTCCCTCCTTATGAAAGATCTCTTCAACTGTCCAAGCTTGGTCAATGTTCCTTCATATCCCAGACTAACCATCATGTGTTGAAGAACTGAGTCATCAACAGTAGAATAAACACAGTCCTCAGGTAGCTGTAATGCCTGTCTAACTGTAGACAAAGTCACAACATACTCATCTTCCCCTGATGAAAATATTATACTTGGGGACCCTTGAGCACCACCATTGTCATATACTCCACTCCTCCAAAACTCCAGTACTTGAACTCCAGAAATGTATGTAGGCTCAGTTAGAGCAAACCCAATATCAGAACTAGTGAGAAAGTCCTGAATGAAATAAAGTTCAGAGGGTGCCTCTGTAGTGTTTAGTATCGCAGAGAAGTTATTAGGAACAAACTTTGCTCCCTTTTACTTATACACAAAAAGTAACCGTTGATGACACATGGCAGACATGCATTTAAAAGTAGTGGTAAATACCTTGACACCTAGATTCCATTAATCAAGGTGAATCAGTTTAATTTAAAATTGAAACCGTTCCCACTAATTCAAATATTTTACTCTGCAATATCAATATTCTGAGAAAAAAAAAAACTGTGTGTGAGAATGAGTAATATCAATCAGTTAAGTAAGTACTGATAAAACATTATCAGAACTTAAAGTCAGACACAATTTAGACGATCATCAGAATATTTATCAGGATTTATCAATGCGTATCAAAATTTCTCAGAGACAAGATCATAAGACAAAAACAAATTCCATTAATATATCAAAATAATACATTGATGAAATTGAAATTACATCAGAACGTTTACAATCTTGTCCTAAGCTTTTAAATCTAACATCAACAGCCTTAGTCCTAGCTAAGAAGCCTGACAAAGCTGAGGATGAAGAAGAACAGGAAGAAGACGAGATTAAGTCATCTTCCTCTTCCTATCTTCGACAAACAAGATAGCGAGTCGAATGATTCGCTCTTGCTGACGGATAGCTTCCCGCCTTTCCTCCTCCAATCGATCAAGATGAAGCTGGTAGTCCATCTCGAAGAACAGAAGTCGGTTCAGCACCGCCTGTGGGACAGAGCCCCATATCTCTTCAGGAATGGCAGTTACATGCCACTCCTGCTGCCAGTCGGCGCAGCTTAGCTCCATATGAAAATTTTGGTAATTCAAAAACATGTTAAAACGGACCATGATGTTTTTGAAAAAGAATATGAAGTTAAGATTGTGAGAAAAATGGATGGAAAGGGTAATGTGAAGTGGCTGTTTATATAGGCAAGAGAATGCCAGGAGACGCGAAGATATTTAATGCTGACAGATAGAGTTAAGTCTACCTCATCTCCCTAGACTTGAAAAAGAATAACAGTCATTGGAAAAGGAATGTGCACATGTAACAAGAGTGAACTGTTCAAGGACGAGTGCCATTAGTCCTAACCATAGACTATTAATCTTCCACTTCAACATATCCTAAAGTAATCTGAGACTGGTACCAAATTTTACTCACAGATAAGTCAAGTAAAGGGTTAGACTGAAAAATCAGAACTTAGACCTATACCAGAACTTAACAGTCATCAGAACATAATGTCTTAACTCGAACAAGGAATATCTATCTTAGTAAGTTTTCATACAAGTTCTGAGTTATAGTCTTCAGAACTTAATCATCAGAACATATAACTAGAACGTGTCCTCAGAATTTGTGCAAGGTGATACAGTGACTGTTTGTCTAAAAGAACATAGACCACCACAAAAATTTCATCATTCATATGGAGTGATTTGTGTGTGCATTAAGCTAAATAACTAATAAAGAGTAAAGTCTGATTTACTTCAGTACATCTTAGAAATAAGTCATAATTAAAATTTTGCTAAAGAGCTGTCATTATCCTGAAACCTACTGATAAATGAGTTCATGCATGAGTACACCTCAACTGTTTTTGTGCTAATTTTATGCATCTTTTTAAATTCTATTTTACAGTGGCTTCTCAGTGTAAGTGAGTTACGACTGCTTATCAGAATTTATGCTATTTTCAGAGTATTTCTCCAGTAATCATAGAGTGTGAAAAGTCACCAAGAAAATATTTTGCTTTTCTAATGCATATTTACTTAATACCAGCTATGCACTTGGGTCGTCCCATTCACATTTTTACTCTAGATCTCAAAGGAGTACCTGATATTATTCTTTGATCCTTTTTCTTCTTCTTTTGATAAGTGAGGTTTATCAGCACTTAGTACATTCAGCAGTTTTACTAGAATCAGAATTTAAACAGATGAGTAGCATTATTCTAATTTGGGACTTAGTAATAAGATGAATAAAGTAAACTAAACTAAGCTCAAGTATCAGAATTTGCTTGTGTCATGAGATTTCCACAAAAATAATTACTCCTTTCATGGGATCATTTGTTTATTGAAGACTAGTAGGTCAGTATCTAGCACAATTATCCTCATAGGATTGAATGATTACTTAAACAGATATATCACTTATTAGAGTTAAGAGATATATATCAGACAACAGTCAGTACTTAAAAACATTTATCAATTAAGCACAGAATACACAAAGAGATTAATTCTGTAAATACTGATCATAAAGTCTGATAACATAGAACAAGTTTAAGCAGATTTAGAGAAAGAACCTGAAATCATTCCAAGTTCATTTACCAATCTTGTAAAGGTAGCTTCACACAGTGGTTTTGTGAAGATATCTGCTACTTGTTGATCTGTGGGAACAAAATGCAATTCCACTGTACCTTCATCCACATGTTCCCTGATGAAATGGTACCTGATGCTGATGTGCTTTGTCATAGAGTGTTGAACTGGATTACCTGTCATAGCAATAGCACTTTGATTATCACAGTAAATAGGGATTTTGAAATATGTTAACCCATAATCCAGTAACTGATTCTTCATCCAAAGAATCTGTGCACAGCAGCTTCCTGCAGCAATATACTCTGCTTCTGCAGTTGATGTGGAAATTGACTTTTGTTTCTTGCTATACCAAGAAACCAATCTGCCTCCAAGAAATTGGCAGCTTCCACTTGTGCTTTTCCTGTCAATTTTGCAACCTGCAAAATCTGCATCTGAGTAACCTATTAATTTAAAATCTGATTCTCTAGGATACCATAATCCTAGATCAGCTGTTCCTTTAAGATACTTAAAGATTCTTTTTACAGCTGTTAAGTGAGGTTCTCTTGGATCTGCTTGAAATCTTGCACAAAGACAGGTAGCAAACATGATATCTGGTCTACTAGCAGTTAGATAGAGAAGTGAGCCAATCATACCTCTGTAATCAGTAATATCTACTGAATTACCAGTATCCTTATCCAGTTTTGTTGCAGTGGCCATGGGAGTGGATGCACTTGAACAGTCTTGCATTCCAAATTTCTTCAGCAAGTTTCTGGTGTACTTAGATTGACAAATAAAAGTGCCTTCTTCACTCTGCTTGACTTGAAGGCCCAAAAAATAACTAAGTTCTCCCATCATACTCATCTGATATCTTGACTGCATTAGTTTGGCAAACTTGTTGCAAAGTTTGTCATTTGGAGACCCAAAAATGATATCATCAACATAAATCTGGACCAAAAGTAAGTCCTTGCCATGGTTGAGATAGAACAGTGTTTTGTCAATAGTTCCTCTGTTGAATCCACTTTCCAGAAGAAACTGAGCTAAAGTCTCATACCATGCTCTAGGAGCTTGCTTAAGTCCATAAAGTGCTTTATCAAGCCTGTAGACATAATCTGAATGTTTGAAATCTACAAAGCCTGGAGGTTGTTCAACATATACTTCCTCCTCCAATTCTCCATTGAGAAAAGCACTTTTCACATCCATTTGAAAGACAGTAAACTTTTTGTGAGCAGCATAAGCCATGAATATCCTTATGGCTTCTAACCTAGCAACTGGTGCAAATGTTTCATCATAGTCAATTCCTTCCTGTTGAGAATATCCTTTTGCAACCAGCCTTGCCTTGTTCCTTGTAATTATGCCATCACTATCAGTTTTATTTCTGAATACCCATTTTGTACCAACAACAGATCTATTCTTAGGTCTTGGCACTAAGGTCCAGACTTTGTTTCTTTCAAATTCATTCAACTCTTCCTGCATTGCTTGCACCCAATCAGCATCTTGAAGAGCTTCTTCCACTTTCTTTGGCTCAGACTGAGAGAGAAAAGAATTGTAAAGACATTCATTAGAAGTACCTATTCTAGTTCTGACACCTGCATCAGGATTTCCAATTATCAAATCAGGTGTATGTGATTTTGTCCACTTCCTTGCAGATGGAAGGTTTTCTCTAGAACTGGATGCTCCCCCATGATTCATGCTGTCTTCGTTTTCATTTTCTGATGCTCCCCCTGAAACTATGCTCTCTGAGTTGGATCCTTCAGCATTTAGATTTTCAGTACTGTCAGTACTTGGCTTATCAGAACTTGACGAATCAGAACTTGAAGAGCCAGTTGTGTGTTCTGATGCTTCTTGAGATGTGATAATATCTTGAGTATGCTCCCCCTGCATTGGTGCATCTTCCTTTGACGTAGTCACCACAGTTTCAATAACATCAGAGTTTAATCCATCAGAGTTTACAGTATCAGGACTTAGACTGTCAGGACTTAAGGTATCAGAATATGAATCTTCATTTTCAAATCTCAGCTGATCATGATCAATGCAATCTTTAAGTCCAGTGATCTTCTTGTCATCAAAAGAGACATTGATAGATTCCATGACCACTTTTGTTCTCAAATTATAGACTCTGAAGGCTTTTGTGGAAAGTGGATATCCAACAAAGATTCCCTCATCAGCTTTTAGATCAAACTTGGATAGCTGTTCAGGATGAGTCTTGAGAACAAAACACTTACATCCAAATACATGAAAGTATTTCAGATTTGGCTTCTTGTTCTTCACCATCTCATATGGTGTTTTTCCCTGCTTGTTAATGAGTGTTGCATTTTGAGTAAAACAAGCAGTCTGCACAGCTTCAGCCCAGAAATAGGTTGGAAGCTTTGCATCTTCAAGCATTGTTTGTGCAGCTTCAATGAGAGTTCTATTCTTCCTTTCAACAACTCCATTTTGCTGTGGAGTTCCAGGAGCAGAAAATTTCTGCTTTATTCCATGATTTTTGCAGAACTCTTCCATTATCAGATTCTTGAATTCAGTGCCATTATCACTCCTCAAAATTTTCACAGAATCTTTGATCAATTTATCCAGACGTTTGACATGATCAATCAAGATAGATGAAGTTTTACTTTTTGTGTGCAAGAAATACACCCATGTGTATCTGGTGAACTCATCTACTATGACCAACGCATATTTCTTCTTTGCAATAGACATGACATTCATTGGACCAAATAGATCAACATGAAGTAGATAATAAGGCTCAAGAATTGATGATTCAGTCTTGCTCTTGAATGAAGATTTTCTTTGTTTGGCCTTCTGACATGAGTCACAAAGACCATCAGGAGCAAACACTGATTTTGGCAGTCCTCTCACAAGATCTTTCTTGATCAGTTCATTTATCTTGTTGAAGTTTAAATGAGAGAGTTTCTTGTGCCAATTCCAGCTTTCTTCAATTGAGGCTCTACTCACTAAACAGATTGCAGAACCATCAGAACTTGTTGAAAGCTTAGCTTCATAAATGTTACCACGCCTGAATCCCTTCAGAACAACTTTTCCTTTAGATTTACTAACTATTTCACAATGTTCTGCAAAGAAATCAACATGATAACCTCTGTCACAGATTTGACTTATACTCAGTAAGTTGTGTTTAAGTCCTGAGACCAGAGCTACATCTTTAATGATGACATTCCCAAGATTGATATTGCCATATCCCAAGGTTTTTCCAATGTTGCCATCTCCATAAGAAACACTTGGGCCAGCTTTCTCCACAAAGTCTGATAGCAGGGCCTTATTTCCAGTCATATGTCCTGAACATCCACTGTCCAGAACTAAAATATTTTTCCTGTTGCCCTGCAATCAAAAAGACCACTAATTATTAGTTTTAAGGACCTAGACTTGCTTGGATCCTTTGGCCTTTTTAGGTTTGTTAACATTTGCAGCGGATTTAGCATCAGATTTTATGTTAACAGTTTTCTTATCAGAACTTATACTACCAGACTTTGAATCAGAACTTACACTAGAAGGAACAACAGAAACTTTCTTTAAAGAAGGTTTTATTTGATAATAATCATAGTACAAACTATGATATTCCTTACAAGTATAAATGGAATGCCATAAACTACCACAATGAAAACAAGGATTTTGTGGTTTGTATCTAACAGACTGACTCTTAACTCCTGATTTTGAAGATAAGGAGTGAATATTCTTATTCTTCCTGCAAAAAGAAGCCAGATGGTTAGAACTTCCACAGTTATGACATGCTTTCCTAGGAGCATCAGGAACAAATTTATAGTTATTGCTTGTATTCACACCTTCCTTTCCATTCCTGTTTTTCCTAGGTGATTTTACCTTGTTTGCATTCTTAACATCTTTCAGCTTATGCTTAAGCTACTTCTTTGTCATTAAGCCTATGTTAACTTCAGCTGTCTTTTCCTGTTTTAGTTTGTCAGAAGCTAATTCCTTTTTAACTTCTGATTTCTCATTTTCAGATTTTTCAGTTACAAACGTAACAGGTTTTAACTTCGGCTTTTGCTTATCAACAGGCTTAATTTCTACATTTCCTTTTTCATTTTTATTTTCTCCATAACCTAAGCCCTCTTTCCAGTTTCCACTGCTCAGCAAATTTTGAGTTGTTTTGCCAGAGTTAGTCCAAGTCCTAATAATCTCTCTCTCCTTTTCTAACTCAGTTTTTCGAGATTCATTCATTTTTAGCACTTCATCCCTAACATAAAAAGCATCATCTCTATCCTTCTGAGTTTGATGGAACATGACTAACTCTTTTTCTAAGAAATCATTTCTTTTCCTAAAAGCAAGATTTTCAGAAGTTAATCTTTCACATGTTAAAGTTTGATCTCTATAACTAACAAACATGGTTTTAAGATATCTTCTCAACTCATTAATATCATCAGTATGAAAAGCATAAGTAGTCTGAGGCACCTTTGTTTCAGCAGCTTCAGAACTGCTCTCAGAACTTGATTTATCAGCATTTGCCATCAATGCATAGTTCTCCTCACTTTCAGAGTCTGAGGTGTCTGTCCAGCTTTTCTGCTTTGTGACAAGAGCTTTGCCTTTGTCACTCTTGGTCTTCTTGCAATCAGGAGATATGTGGCCTTTCTCACCACAATTATAACATTTAACATTGGCGTAATCTCCTCTGTCAGACTTTCCTCCTCTTCCTTCAGATCTTCTGAAATTCTTCTTATCAGAACTTATGCCTTTTCTGGAAAACTTCTTTCCCTTCCTGAACTTCCTGTATGCAATCTTTATGATTCCTTTCACCATAAGAGCACACAGCTTCATAAATGTTACCATGCCTGTATCCCTTCAGAACAACTTTGCCTGTAGATTTGCTTACAACTTCACAGTGTTCTTCAAAGAAATCCACATGATAACCTCTGTCACAGATTTGACTAACACTCAGCAGATTGTGTTTAAGTCCTGAGACTAGAGCTACTTTTTCAATGATGACATTCCCAAGATTGATATTGCCATATCCCAGAGTTTTCCCCATATTGTCATCTCCATAAGAAACTCCTGGGCCAGCTTTCTCCACAAAGTCTGATAGCGGGGCTTTATTTCCAGTCATATGTCCTGAACATCCACTTTCCAGAACTAGGATATTTTTCCTGTTGCCCTGCAATCACAAAGACCACTAATGATTAGTTTTAAGGACCCAAACTTGCTTGGATCCTTTGGCCTTATTAAGTTTGTTAACATTTGCAGCGGATTTAACATCAGAGTTTATGTCAACATTTTTTTATCAGAATTTACAGTATCAGACTTTGCATCAGAACTTACACTAGAAGGAATAATGTTAATTTCTTTAAAGAAGGTTTTATTTGATAATAATCATAGTACAAACTATGATATTCCTTACAAGTATAAATAGAATGCCATAAACTACCACAATAAAAATAAGGATTTTATGGTTTAAACCTAACAGACTGACTCTTAACTCCTGATTTAGGAGGTAGAGAATTTATGTCCTTATTCTTCCTGCAAAAAGAAGCAAGATGTTTAGTGTTTCCACAGTTATCGCATTAGGAACAGACTTATAATTATTGCTTTTGTTCACACCTTCCTTTCCATTCCTATTTTTCCTAGGTGGCTTTACCTTGTTTACATCCTTAATCTCTTTCAGCTAGTACTTAAGCTGCTTCTTTGTCATTAAGCCTATGTTAACTTCAGCTGGTTTATCCTATTTTAATTTTTCAGAAGTTGACTCTGCCTTAACTTCTGTATCATTATCTTTCATCTTTTCAGAATCAGACTTTACAGTTTTAGCTACAAACTTAACAGGATTTATACCTTTGGCTTAGTAGTCTGTTTAACAATAATTGGCTTAATTTGTTCAGTTCCTTTTTTCACTTTTATTATCTCCATAGCCTAAGCCCTCTTTCCAGTTTCCACTACTTAGTAAATTCTTAGTTGTTCTGCCAGAGTTAGTCCAAGTCCTGATAATCTCTCTTTCCTTTTCTAACTCAGTTTTTAGAGATTGATTCAATTTTAACACTTCATCTCTAACATAAAAAGCATCATCTCTTTCTTTCTGAGTTTGATGGAACATAACTAACTCTTTTTCTAAATAGTCATTCATTTTCTTAAAAGTCTGATTCTCAGAGGTTAACCTATCACAAGTTAAGGTCTGATCTCTATAGCTAATGAATATGGTTTTAAGATAAGATCTCAACTCAGTAATATCATCAGTATGAAAAGCATAAGTTGTTTGAGGTACCTTTAACTCAGCAGCTTCAGAACTGCTATCAGCATTTGCCATCAAGTCATAGTTCACCTCATGTTCAGAATCTGAAGTGTCTGTTCAGCTTTTATTCTTTGTGACAAGTGCCTTGCCTTTGTCACCTTTTCCTTTCTTGCAATCAGGAGATATGTGGCCTTTCTTACCAAAATTGTAGCATTTAACATTTGAGTAATCTCCTTTGTCAGACTTTCCTACTTTGCCTTCAGGTTTTCTGAATCCCTTCTTATCGGAACTTCCACTTTTCCTGAAAAACTTCTTTCCCTTTCTGAATTTCCTGTAAGCTATCTTTGTGATGCCCTTCACCATAAGAGCACACAATCTCATCATCAACATCCATCTCAGATAGACTTTCAGTTTCTGAATCCTCATCATCATCATCATCAGAACTTGATGAATCTGAATCAGACTTTGTGATGAGAGCCTTTCCTTTTCCTTTCTTTGAGACAACTACTTTAGGGGATTCCTCCTCAGCCTTAAGAGCAACTGTTCTTGACTTTCTCCCATGTCTCTTGCTTCTTTGATCCATCTCAAGTTCACGAGTTTTGAGCATACCATAAATTTCATCAAGAGTAGTTTTACAAGAGCATAGTTGTCTCTTATAGTAGTTGCCTTCAAATCCCAACTTCCAGAAAGAGCTAAAAGGAATTTAAGATTAGTATCTTCAAGATCATATTCCTTATCCACCAGTGACAGATCATTCAAGAGTTTGAAAAATCTGTCATATAAACCAGTTAATGACTCATCAGGTTTTGAGTCAAAGTGCTCATACTCTTGAGTGAGTATAGTCCTCATGTTCTTCTTAATTGAATCAGTTTCCCGGCATCTTGTCTCCAAGGCATCTCATATATCTTTTGCAGTCTTGCAGTTAATTACCCTGTTTGACATGACATTATCAATGGCACTATACAGCAAATGCCTTACCTTTGCATCCTTGGCAATAGATGAGATATCTTCAGCTGTATATTCACTTTTCTCCTTTGGTACATTCATTGCTGGCTGATCTGCAACTACAACAGAGAGCTTGGTTGGTTTAGGTGGTCCTTCATTAATTCTGTCAAGATATTCTGGATCTGTAGCTTCCAGAAACATAGTCATCCTCACTTTTCATATGGGATACTCAGAAGGTTTCAGTATGGGAACCCTAATAGTCTCATATCGATTATGGATTTGAGTCTTTGGAGTTTCTTTAGTTTTGGTGTGCTTGGTTGGAGTTTCTTCTTCTTCAGACATGATTGTTTTGGATCTTTACTGTATATGTGTTAACAGATAGGCTCTGATACCACTTGTTAGGTCACACACACTGTAGAAGGGGGTTGAATACAGTGTATACTACAATCAAATCGAATTAAGAACACAAGTATGAAACACATAATAATCTTATTAATAAAATAGTTTTATAATGGAACCGTTCTTTCTCAGTGATGAATAAATATCACGAGAGCTGCTATGGTTACAATGAATAATATTCTCGATTAAGATAACACATATAGTGTAAACCCTATGCTGTGTTTATATAGACACACAGTTACAAGATAATCTTCTAATTGATATCGAATATAAGTCTGCATCCTAAAATATATCAATTAGTTATCTTTTCCTCCAAGTATTCTATTCTTCATAGAATTCTTCTCCATGCATATCTCTTCTTATTTTAGTCTTGATATTCTTTCATTTCAATCATCCGCCTTCCTTATCTGAACGTCTTCTTAAGTCCTGATTTTATCTTCTGATAAATATCTTCTGATATCTTAAGTTCTGATAACTTAAGTTCTGATATCTTAAGTTCTGACTTCAGTATAAGTACTGATTTCCAGTAAAGTCCTAATTTGTCCTGTTAGTTAAGATCTGAAAACTAAACACAAATCACTATTAGACATAACATCACAAATATATATAACAATGATTTATAGATTTAGTTACTTATTTTTCAAATTGGATATTAAATATTTTGAATAATCGGAAATCGTCCAACTTCAACGATTTTTACGTTTTCACCACCTGGAAGTTTCGGGAAAACTCATTTCGATCTTAATTTGATTATTTCGAGCATTTTCCGTGTTTTGACTTTTTCACATCGGAGTACGGTTTTACTTATACGGTTCCCAGTACAAATTTTACGATATTATTTTTGTTTCGGTAAACCGATAAACCAGATATTTTTGATATACGAGATATTTTGATTTTATCTTATCTTTTCGCAGTACGAGCAATCCTATCTTATCTTTTCACAGTACGCGCAATCCTATCTTATTTTTTCGTAGTACGCGTAATCCTATCTTATCTTTTCGCAGTACGTGCAATCCTATCTTATCTTTTCGTAGTACGTGTAATCATATCTTATCTTTCCGTAATTATAAATAACCCTTACAGTACTTTGTTTTATATAGATAAACATAAATAAACCGTAAAATCTTATAATTATCCGGTGAAAATATGTATATTCATAGTGTTCTTCATAATCAAACGAGGATTCGAAGGCGTTATCGAACTCCGATTTTGACGTGCAAGTAGTCGAATCGAAGCTCGTGACAAGTAAAATCAAGTTTTATCAACCATATCACTGTAGATTCAAGTGGACGAAATATCGATAGTAAAATCAATTCGAAGTTCGGGATTCAAAGAGAATAAATTAAGCGGTGTACAGTAAGTATATACCTTACATGTACTGTTGAAGATGATTTATAAAGTGATTTTTAATCGTTGATTTTGATGATATCGAAGATTAAGTATTCTTGCATTGATATTGTTAATTATGATACTTCCTTATTAGAAGTAAAGCTAAACCAATTGTTTAGCAGGCCGGGATCCCCACCAGTAGAACTTGTGCACTTGTGAATTATCGTGTTTGAATACTCATTTTTTTATCATTGTGAAATTATCTTATTATGATGAGATTTTGATGATATGATGATTTTTTTGTGAATTTTCCGTTGAAATTATTTATAAACCTCGGTTAAATGGTATGGTATATGCTTATTGGGCTCTATGGGCTCACTCGTTTTATATTACTAACTTTCACAAGAAAGAATTTTGGAGAGGGATGTTCTGGAAAGGATAAGAATGTGTTGATTAGACAAGAAATGTGTATAAGGCTAGTGAAAGGACTTCCGTAGTAGACGTATGCTTAGAAGTTGTTAAGAGGTTTATTATATGTTGTAAACTTTTGTCGTAAGATTTGACTACATTGTAAGTTCTTTTGTTGTATTAAATAAAGTTTAAGTTTATGTAAACTTAGATTGAGACATTTGCTTTATTTGTCAACCCCCGGGTCGGGTTTCCGAGGTTAATCCGGCACTGGGGGCGTCACAAATATTCTACTGAAATCCCTATTTTACCCATTACCTTTTTAATTATAATTGTCGAATGGGTGCTTCGTGAATTGACGGGTTGAAATAGAGGGGTGCAAACTGAGTTTTCAATACTCTTGGTACAAATTTATTTTTAAAATAAAATAAGAGGGTGCAAAGTGCATTTAACCCCAACTTATGTGTCAAATTTTCCTTTAAGTGTTTATTTTATGTGCCAAACTCTCATCAATTTAATGATGTCATCTCACACTAACAATTCTCTCTTCATTTAAATTACTTTCATTCAACTTTCTCATTCTTCATTTATTACCTCCACTAATTCTCTCTCTTCCCCATTTCTCATTCCTTTTTTAATCCTTAATTAATAATTTTCAATAATTCTCTTTCTTTCACTAGTTTTACCTTATTCAAAATTAATTTTATTTACACAAATATTTATTATTATATTTTTATATTTAATAAAAAGTTGGTAATCAATATCTATAGTTTGGGTAATATTATTCTTTTAAGTTTTTATATTTATAGTTTTATTCTATTATGTTTATTATATATTAAATATATTATATTATTATATATTCAAATTAAGCTATTTTAGAATAATTTTACAAAAATTAATAATAACTAGCATAATAACCCGTGCGAGGCACAGGTCATTTCCAATAGTTTTTTTTATGCAACATGTAATTATAACATTTTTAGTTGCTTTCTTATTTTTAAATGTTGTACAATGTCTAACGTATATCAAATACAAGTTGATTGTTTATCAATGTGTATTATTTTCATACAAGACATTACCAAATTACATAACATTTTTAATATAGCTAATTAAGCAAATTATATGTATTCTTGTTTGTGTCGTATAATTTGTATTTAATGAATGAATATAAACAGGTTACTAGTGTAAATTTAAAACGAAATGACTAAACTTAATCTGTAGAATGCTGTTAGTATATTTACAAAGAAAAAGCTAAAAATTAATATATATGTTGAATACAGACTTTACCAACCATTTTAATTTTATGTAAATAAACTATATGTACTGGGCTATTTTATTACTGAGTTCAATACTAACTTACAATTAACTTACTCAATTTGAAAAGATAAAAAATGCATAACTGAATTCAGAATGATTTGCAATCATAATATACAATAATGTAAAATTCACACTATTGTTAATATAAAAGTTGATTTTAATGAAAAATGGTAGTTTTTGAAATTCACCGCATGTATGTATGGAAAAATGTTAGTTTTTTATTTACAGTACTGTTAACAAAGTAAGATTAAGTTATTTGTATGTGTGTCAGCATGTAAATTATCGTATGTTACATTTTTTTAGTAAATTACGATAGTTTTATTTATTTATATGTTAAATATCTGATTTATGTACATATATAATCATTATTAACATCTAGTGAGATAATTGATTACTTAGATAACATGCATTTATAATTATTCAAAAATTAAAATTATGTAATAAATAAATTACAATAATTTATATATGGTATTCACATTATCAACAAACAATCCATATCTATTTTTACGCAAACAAGTATCAATCATGGTTCTAACATAAAAATAAATTATATATTGCAAAGACTTATTATTGATATTCATGATTTTTTTCAAGAATTCGAAGGAAAATTTGTAATTATATCGTTATTTAAACCGTTTTTAAGTTTCTTTCATTACGGCTCTAATATTTTTTCATATAATAATTTGATAACATTGTATACTATTCTCCTAAAATTAAATATTTTTCAACTCGATAAAATTTTTAAATATCAGTTGAACTGGCTAATTCTTTCAAATTATTGAAAAATATATATTTTTCTTTCAATAGCATAAAATGTATTGAATCAAATGCTACAATATAGTATAGATATAACTTTTATTGGAATAATTCAAAATATTATAATAATTCAAAATATTATAATAATTCAAAATATTTGTACAATGTCTACGAGAAAATAAAATTATCTTCATTAATGAATATTGCTTATCTAAAAGAATTCTTTTTAAAAAGTTAGTTTTTTAAGTGAAAATGAAAATTAAATCGATTTAATATATCTTGGTAGTTTTAACAAATCCTGTGACAGCTCGTATCAAATTTCGAATATTTCTAAAATTGGGTCAATTCTCAAAAACAATAATGCATTAACAGTCAAGTTAGTAATTTTAACACATATTATCAATTAACGTTATTCTATAAAACCTCAAACACATTAATTTGTATTAACTTAAGATATTAATTTTTTTTACATTATTGGTAAGATATTTTCGCCGAGTTTATAATTTAAATTTACTAAACCAAGAATATGATATTGTATTTTCGGCCGGGTCGTGTATTCAAATTTCGAGTATTTTTGAACACTGAGCCAAGTTCTAATTTCAAATTCGAAATAAACTAAAATGCATTGACTCTTTATAATTCGAACATATCTAACTATGTAGTGCACATATAAATTATTTATATATATGTGATTCTATTTTCAATAATTTTCTTAAAAAATCTTTAAATAAATATCATAAAATGGATGGAATCAAATGCTATAGTGCATTATAGATTTAACTTTTATTTAAATAATTCAAGATATTTGTATGATGTTTTCGAGCAAATAATATTATCTTCGTTAATGAATATTGTTTATTTGAAAGAGTTATTTTTAAAAAGCCAGTTTTTTAAAAGGTGAAAAATTTATCGTTTTAATATATTGTTGTGGTTTTAACAAATCTCGTGAGATCTCATATCAAATTTTGAATAATTTTAAAATCTGGGCAAGTCCCAAAAATAATAATGCACTAGTAGTCAAGTTAGTAATTTTAATACAAATAATCAATTGACTTGATGTTATAAAGACCTCAAACACATTAATTTATATTAACAAAAGATTTTTAAAAAAATCACATTATTGGTAAGATATTCTCGCCGAGTTTGTAATTTAAATTTACTAAATGTAGAATGTGACGATATTTTTCGGTCGGGTCAAGTAGTCAAATTTTGAGTATTTTTTGAACTTTGGGTCAAGTTCTGATTTCAAATTTAAAATAAATTAAAATGCATTGACTCATTATCATTCGAACTTATCTAAATATGTAATTCCAATATAGATTATTTATATATAAGCGATTCTATTTACAATATTTCCTTTAGAAATTACTATGGACTTTTACCCGCGCGCTACGCGTGCTAGCAATATATATATATATATATATATATATATATATATTACTAATTTTTACGATTCGCACCAAATAATTTTTTTTACCATTTTTTTTATAATTTGAATAGTTATTTTTCGCTGAAAAATAATTGTGTCGAGTTTAGGTAAAAGTCTGAAAAATAATATTGCCATGAATAGTGTAGACAATACCAAAATTAAATAATGTGATTCAATTTTATGAAAAAAGGTATACATATAATACAACAGTCACATTCATTCTTAGATGACATCACATATTCTGCATCTAAAAAAGTATGTATAGCGACAAGTTATTAAAGATTTTCCAAATGTATGTACTGTATTGATATAAAACATAATTATAGAATTATTTGATTTTAATAAAAATACGTTAATAGAGCATTTATATTTCCATACAATTTATAAGGAAAAGTATAATGTCAATTTAACATATAAAAGTATGTTTTTAGTATTGACAAAATACTTGAATAATACACATATATATTCCAAAAACAAAAATAAAAAATAAATAAGCATATGTAAACAAAACTCACTTACAATTCATACACTCTCCTTTTCAATTTGAAGCTGATTCAAGGAATTTATGGTTAGAGCTTGAAGTACTGCATTCACTACTATAACTAATCCATAGCATTTCATCGGGGGTACTCATTCTGAAAGAGGTAAGTTGTTCAATTCTCTTATAATTTTCTCATTGTTAGAATAAGAATTTGATGTTAGATTGATCATTGAATGTAAATTGATGGATAAATGGATCTAAAAGAAGTTCAGATATGTTGTGTTTGTACAAATATGGGTGATTTTTACAGAAAGGGGGAATTGGTATGTATTAGCATGTATCTCTGTACTTTGTTAAAGTTCAATTGCTCATTATGTGATAATTGTAATTCTTATAGTAATTGTTATATATTAGTGAATTTGTTTTACTTACTTTGTTCAAATTATGCAGTTTCTGCCATTGCCATTTTATGTAAACTATGGTAGTCACCTCCCTGTTGAGGTTAAGTTGTTAGGACCCTGTAATATTGTTTGGACGGGAAAATATTCGAGAAACTCTAAGAGCATCCAAGATTTATCTGATATGATGTCTTTCTACTTAATGAAGCCCTACCACATGGTTCTACAGGAATATGAAGGAGGAACACACTTTAATTTCCATGTATATAATCTGTATGCGGTGGAAATGAAATATACATAAGTTGCATGGGATTCTGACTTGATGTGGACTGATACTGATCTAGAAAGACTCAATACCACTTTCTCTTATAATGCAACAACTAATTTTTGCACTGTTCATCATATACTTATTCAAGGAAAATATTTGTTGGGCACATCATTTACAGAGGTAACAAATAGACGTAAATATTTAGATATTTATTTTAAAACATTGTGGGTTTTTTATTGTGTTGGCCCTAATACTTTTGTACTGTCTAGGTTATCATTCAGATATTTGCGACAAAATTGGGTTATGTGAAAAGTCTCCAGTCATCACATTTTATTTTGAAGATCAAGAATGGCCTATCCATGTAAAGTGGGTTCATGACACAATATTGTTTACTAAGGAGTGAGATTGGTTTATTGAAGATGCAAAAATTAAAATTGGTGATACCATTGCTTTCCAGCAGACTACCGAAGCATTGAAGTTTAAAATAAGTGTTTTTGATGAATCTATCATTCCAAAAGAGGGAACATATGGAGGTATCTTGTCATTAATAGTTTCTGATTAAAAACCTGATTTTGAAATTGTTTCCATTGTTGGATTTTAACAGGTGAGGCAGATGATGTTCAGCATTATGGCAAGTTTTTTAAGGTTATTACAGATCATACGTTAGAGTACGGGGCACTGGTATGTTTGTATTTTGTTTTTGGTTTATAAGAAGTCAATCACTAAAATGAGGTCTTGCAGTAATTAATAACCTTACTATGCAGGAAGTACCACATGTGTTTTACTGTCATCATGGTACAAAACTTGCCAATAACTTAAAGATCTTTCTCGGTGGTGGAATGAGTGCAAAATTTAAATTATGTTTTGCGGAGAAGAAGATTTATGGGATGAATCGGCTTTTACGGAAGTACATTGTATGTGAGGGTTATATTATGTTTTTTAAATATTTAGGTAATTCAGACTTTCAGATTTCTGTTTATGATACAGAATACATGAATCACCTTCGTAATTGTTATGGAACTTACCGCTTTGAAGATTTCATGTTTCCTTCATGTTCTGAAGAAGTAATTGAGATTGATGATAGTTTCGATGTAATATCATAAGCACTTAATAATTTCTCTGTATGATATCAATAAGATACGGATGGTTTATACATTTGTGTCATGGTACTTTGAGTGATAGTATTCAAGGAAATTCCCGAGATACGTTTCTTTATAAAAGTCTTTTTGTGTTTCATATTTGAACCTGTTTACATTTGGTCATAAATTTGTACATTTAGGAGTATTTGGATGATAATTTGGGGAGAGAATATTGGTTTTCAAAGACTCACTCCCAGATCAATGCTTATGATGAGAGTTATAGAGACTTGTAGTTACCAAAGTTTTTGGTAACTAACTTGCAGTTATCTAACTACACATTATAGAACATGCAGACTGATCAACATTTGGTGCTTATGTAAGGGAAAGGTAAATGACCTCACAAATACAAACACATTAACAGAAACACTCTCTCTTATACCTTCTCTTATATAGCGTCAAAAATGACTTCACGCAGTGCAAATAGGAAACAATGGTTAGGGATTAAAAATGTGGCAATGGAAGAGTTGCACAAATTGGATGTCACTTGCGCAGATTTCAACACTGATTTAGAAGATACAAATGTTTTCTTCTCAGAGTTGTATGCATCCATGGAAAGTTGTCAATCTGATTTGTTTACTCGTTCGGTTGGCCTCCAGGAACAGTTAAAGTATTCTTTACATGTCTATTTCTTTTCATGTCTTACCAATTTATGGACGTGTGCTGAATAATTTTATCTCTCTCATTTACAGCAACATAGAAGATATTTTGCACAATGGATCAAGGGAAAAATGTGGAGAATCATCCCAAAGCAGTGACGAAATTCCACCATCTTATATGGGAAATCCACTCAGATTCCTAGGTGATACATCCACCTCTCTGCGTGGTCATGAGGCAACCTTGAAACTAAAAGCTGCAGAAATGATGAATGGCTTTCAAAAGTTTGGCGATGGGTGGATGGAACATCTTGCTAATTTGAATGGTCAGGATGATCAGTTGATTGAAGCAATTGGTAGAATTTACATATTAATGGATGAGTATAGTCGCAATATATAATTCATATTTCAGTAGATTATTAGAAGAATGTTAGTATGTTATTGTGTAATCAACGTTACTATAAATTAGTAAAAATGTTATCCTGGAAAAATTGTTTGCAAGATTATTGGATCAAAGTGAACATTGTTGTTATCTATATTCAAATTAAATCATTGTCTTCCAATCTACATGGAACAGAGTCTCATTTATTTTATATATTATTTCCATTTGTAATAGCAAGATGTAACATTATATTTTCATGTCATAAGTAAACATTGAATTCGGCAATGACATATAACAGATGATTAGATGAATAAAATATTTATATGATTCTACATTAACATTTATTTCAGTTCATAAGAGAAAGTTTGGTTGAATGCTGAAATCTCAAAACAATCATCTTTAAAATGATAAAAGCTCAAATGTAATGCAAAATAGCAGACATTCCAGAATACAATCTGGCTAAATCTTATTATGAATAAATTGATTGCAAATGCGTAGGAAAGACTTCACGCCAAAATTAGTTTATTTAGACTGCTCCACCAAGTATCCTATAAACACAATAGTACACAGCATGTTCATTAGAGTTTATACAACTCAATCATGTTTATATCTCTCCCAATAGTAATAATTTACATTACCCAAAAAGTGTTTATACCTTTGCATCAACACTTCAACAGCCGGATGATTAATATTGAAATAAATCTGCGAACATGATGAACTTCTTATCTGCAGTGAACCTATTAGAAGCAATTTACCAATAATCTTTAGTTTACACCTTGAAAAACAATTATAGTTTGTAGTAAAGATATATAGATTGACAGTAAATGGAACAATTATGGATTAGTGGCCTCATTATTGTCAAGATCACTATTGCAGGATACACAGCATTTCCTTCTAGCGACGTTGCTACATCATCAGTAAATTGATCCCAAGCACAAGTCTTAACCACGTTGCTGATATGGAAACAAAGATAGACAATCATATCAACATTGGAAAACACTGATCGAAACTACATTTATTAGTGAAATCATGGTCTTATCTGCCATCAAATAACTCAAAACGAAGAAACTTTTTCTCACTAAATCGTGTATAAATTTGCTTTACTTGTTCAATATTTTGAGCCATGCCAATAATATATATGCAATGTCATATATTTAGAATTTTTAAAGGATGATTTAAAATAAAAATAATTGTGTGATAAGATACAAAAATACATATAGCATGTACAGGGGGCACATGTTTAGAAAGTGACATTGCAAGTTCAGAAATCTCAGGAATAGTCTTAAGCTCAAACTTGTGTCTTGGAATGGTATTTACTTCAAACGGAACAGGATGGACAATGGTATCATGTGCGAAAACTATAATCGTATCAGAAGATACATGTCTCAGAAGTCCTGCAGCCTCCATTACTATAAAGTTGTGAATATCATATGTGTTTCCTTCAAGTATGATATTGCTAACATCATGCCAAATCACACGATTCACAAATGCAAAGACATGAAAATCCTGCATAACATAGGCTCATTAAGAAACTCTTCTATATAAACATTAATCATATACTACTACTTTATAAAGTGAACGACATTACCTCAAAATCAAGCAAAATTAGATTAACACCTCGAAATTGTTGAATGCGAGAAAATGAAGGCCACATTCGAGTAATACGTACATGAACCCTCCAATCAGTCCTAGTGCTATCAACTGATGCAATATTATTTTCCATGGCAGCCACGAGAAAGATTAACAATAAACAAATGATTATTAAAGGGCTACACAATTTAAACACTCATTAAACATATGTTAACCGTATATGTAAGAGGATTAGTATGTCAACCATGGATTTAGGTACATGATTGATGTTAATCCAGTTGGCGTAGTCTTTACATATGAGTTTGTTATGATTTACCTTCTACATAAGTAATCCAATATTCTGAAAATAATTACAATAAGTTAATGTGGTATAACAATGTATACGACCTTAAAATTAGGCTAAATCGTCTTGTACAATATTTTCAGTAGTGATTTCTTCCTAAACATCTATTGCAAAAAAATGCTTAATAGGTATAAAAATTAAGACAAAATATGACAAATATTTTTCTTTTAACTTATACTTAGACTTTTTATTTCGTCAATTTTATGTTACTATTTTTCAGTTAAATTACCAAAAATAGAAGCCAAACACACGTGATTAAGTCTGCTTTGGTATGTATCTCAGATCCCATGATTTTCTTTCAATAATATTTAAAATCATTTATTATGTTTATATAGTTAAACGTTGAGAGAATATTTAGCATCAAATGTTACAATCAGGATTTTGAGCAATCCATTTAAATAGTTAAACGCAGAACAAACATGTTGTGTTAGATAATATTCGAAGAATGAAGAGCTGGTTGATTTGAATATAGAAGATGTAGTAGCAGAGGCTGAAAATGCACATGATGATAATTCGGCTAATGAAGTAGTACAATAAACAGAAATCATTAAGGGTGTACATTCAAACCATCTAAAAATCCAACTAAAATCTTTAAATTTTGCAACAAAACAGAACTAAACATAAAAATTGACTTGTCTCTAAAACTTATTTAGATATGCCTAACGAAATTATGATTCAAATAATAAGTTTTCTTTGATGCGACATCCGTGTAATGCATTTTTTTTCCAGATTTCAAAAATCAACTTCAAATCTTTTTTCCTGTAAAGGAAACATTAAGAAATAAGTTACAATTTTTAATTTCATTATTTCATATATTTAGTAACTCGTGTTCAATCTTAAAGTACATTACTTTACAAACAAATGCTATATTTACCTTATTGAAATCATCAATAATTATCGGCACCATCAAATCCATTGCCCTCAAGCCTGTAATACACATATATGTATTAAGACATTTATACCCAAAAATAGTTAAAGTAGAAAGTTTTAAAATTAATCTTTTTACACATACCAATGCCTAAAGTTATAAACCTCATGTACTCTCAGGTTAATATAGAATTTGGAGGCCGAAGTATTAATGATAATAGCGACGCCTGACAACCAAAACAAACATGTTACAAACTTACAATGTACTTGTCTAAGTAAATAATATAATAAACTATCTTAACTCCATAAATTTGACCTTTGTACAGGATAACTGTGGCACTTGACAAAACAATAATGATTGGTGTCTCTTCCCCATCTTCGTACATTGAAGTCATACTTTCGCTCAATGCACCCCATGTATCCACTTTAAAAGAAACCCTTGTACCAAAACACAAAGGAACGAAAAAAATTAAATTTAAGTAGATGCATTAGTTCATTAAATTTTTTTACGTGTAACTTAATTCTTACAACGGTCCTTGAGTAACATTGAATCGTATAAGAGGCTGAACTCCAAAAATTGTTTCGATGTTCACCCTTGGATGGAGATCAGCAACAACTCATATGATATCTGATAAAGAACAATGTCATATAATTAAAACAAATTGACTTTTTACATTATTGTGTTAGTATAAAGCATATGAAATTTGTTGATTCCTATGGCGAATGTCCTATCGAGAGCATAAGATTCAAGATTTATATTTATAGCCAACTGAGGTAAACTGACAAATTCAAAATTATGCCTCGAAATGAAAATTTACAGTAAGTCATTTGGATACATAGTTTGGACTGTGGTTAAAGGTGTGAAAATAAATTTTAGCGCAGAACGAACATGCCTCAAGATACCAAATGCGTGGGTAGTAATGAAATGTGTTATTTATACATCTGACCCTCAACAATAGTATTTCCAAGGGAGTTCCATATATCAGCTCTCACAAAAGCCTGCATATGATCATTCTTACAAACATGAAAATATGTCGGTTACAATTGTATACTCAGAAATATAAATGTGACAACGTAAAATAATCTGTTTTAAACATGAATTATTCGAGGGTCCAAAATAATCAAATTACATCCAAGAAAGACTCCTTCTCTATTATTAGTATGTCATAATCTTGTGACTCGAACTCGTATCCTCAAGTTTCCGTTGTAAATGTCCAGTGAAGAAAGCGAATGAACTATAACTGGCGCTAAAATAATTGAATTTTGAAATCTATATTAAAAGAGAACATAACAGCAAACTCAAGATTTCACAATCATTCACTATTTAATACAAATTGTATGCAGAATACTAACCCATAATGATTGTAAAATGTGGCATGCAACATTTCTTATGCAGCTCTGAGTTAGAATACATGAACAACTATGAGAATATCGGAATTTAAACAAAATTCTATGAAAAAGGTTTAGATGTATATCTAAAACTTTAATTTAGAGATATGATAAAATTACATGTTTTATGCCGCCAAATTTGTTATATGTGATATGTCAGGCTGTTAATCTGTAATAAAGTTAGTTACTTTGAAAGATATAAAGTCGATCATGGAGTGAGAGTATGATACTTGTGCATATCTGATTGTACCAAAATATGTAAATTTTAATTGTTAATTTTCTTTAGATGATTTCATAAATCAAATTATTAGTTGTTGCATTGATAGTATAACAATCCATATTATATAGAATCGTCAACATAATGATTGTCTTAATATTTATAAATGTATAAGAAAAGAATTAAGTGTGAGTACACCTAAAATCTTTCACAATTAATTAGTATCATGTACAAATACAATATATTTTTCAACTTTAAAAGTTTATAATAGGAGACTTAATCAATTCGTTTCGTAAATTTGATTGAAAGCATAATGATACATTGATTTATAACTTGGTAATTACTTATGCAAGTCGGTCAAGAATCTTATTTTACCAAAAAAATGATTCACGTTGATAAAGATAAGCGAACATGATTTATTATTACGCTCTTCATTCCACATAGTAGCACCACATTTATTGCACAACTTTGACGGAGGGCCAAGATCCATATATCCACGCCACAAATTCTGATTCAATATCACACCATCCAGGTCATCATGGTACATATCATCAATTCCAACATCTAAATCACTTTACTCTGAATTGTCAATTTTAACCACATTGTCAAAATCTGAAATCAAATTCTTGTTCTCAGGAGATGCTTGACATATATTATTTCCTTTACTCTTTCTTAACTTTGGTTCATGGGGATTATGACAACTTCTACGTAAAGGAGACGTCGCAGGTTGACTCATTCGCCCATGTTCGAAGATGGGATTAGAGTTTGAAGATGCTTCATCGCTATTTACATAGGACATACCAGGTCCTTTACGTTTCAGAGCTGCATAGTAAATAAATACTTGAGTATACATCTCATTTGTTGAAGAAAGTGGGATTAATCATAACATTCTGTAAAGTTTTAAAAAATATATAAAACAAGATATTTTAAAAAAAAATGTACGCATGGGATTTGTATACATCTTCTCAATATTAGGACAACGTACTCTACATTTCTTATCTCAATATTAGGACAACGTACTCTACATTTCTTATTTGTTTGAAGATGGGATTAGAGTTTGAAGATGCTTCATCGCTATTTACATAGGACATACCAGGTCCTTTACGTTTCAGAGCTGCATAGTAAACAAATACTTGAGTATACATCTCATTTGTTGAAGAAAGTGGGATTAATCATAACATTCTGTAAAGTTTTAAAAAATATACAAAACAGGATTGATAGGGATAAATAAGTCCTGATTTTATAATTAATGGGCTGATAGGCCCAATAATAAGATGTATAATATTCAGACCAGAAAGGTTAAGCCTGATGGACCAGATCAGGCCTGGTGGAATAAAAAAGGCCCAAAAGCCCTGATTATTTATTAATTTCGTAATTAATTAATAAGGGAAAAATCAGCTGTTGAGAAGAGTCCTGATAAGGATATAAATCCTTATAGATAAGCCTCAAGGGGACCTAAAAGGATAAGGAATCAGTTTCCTACTATCTAGGACTCCAAAGTCCATTCTAATTATGAGACTTGCCCACCAAGTCTCCTATACCAAGTCCAATTCAAGGACCACCAACATCTATATAAGGGGTCTCACCCCACAGATCAGAACTACGTTTTTTGACTTGATCCTTGGCAATCAGCAAGGTACGTAGGCATCTTGTTAAGGCAGATTGAGTCACGAAACACAAGAGCAGTCAAATCGAGCCTCGAAGCTCACGTTCCTTAGTATTAAATACAGCAATTATATATAGTAGTTTTAATCCATAACATTTGGCGCCGTCTGTGGGAAAGGCACAACAACAACCATGGCGAGAACACGGAGAACAACTAGTACTCTGGAGGAAGGAACACCATCAGAGATAACCCAGGTGATTTCATCAACCATGGAGGTTCCTCCCCATTCAACTTATGCATCTACTCAGGGGGAAGCCCAGACAGGGGCAACTCATCCTCAGCCACAAGGGACAACTCCCCCGACTATTCAAGGTACGAATCCTCAAGTTCAACAAATACATATACCTGTGAATTCTCGACCCGTCGGGTATGAATATTCAACTATTGTTACTACTAATCCCCCTTATGGGATGCCCCTTCTCCCTGAGGTTGGAGGAAGCGGATATGCTAGGCGAGGCGAAGCACGAGGGCAGTCACCCCCCTATATACGAGGTTTGGGTCCTATTCCTGAGGATCGGGAATTTTCTGGTCCTTATACTGAGAGAGACTCTGAATCTTCGGATGATGAAGTGGCCCCGAGAAGGAGGCGTCCTGGAAAAGAGCCAATGACCGATGGAAGGCAACGCCCCCAAAGCACCCCAGGGGCGAATACCCAAGAAGTGCAGGAAAGGATCAGGGCTCATGAGGCTGAAATCCAAAGGCTGAGGCGTGATTTGGAGGCTCACCAGGTCACCAGACCCGAGATATCTCCTAGGGGGAGAAATCTTCCTCCTGTCATAGACCTGGATGGTCCGGTAAGAAGAAGGGCTGTTGTCCCAAGAACTGATCCAAGCAATCTCCTTCCCCTTGGAGATCCTGATGATCCAACTCCACCCTTCACAGAAGAGATAATGAATGCCCATATCTCAAGGAAATTCAAGATGCCCACTATCAAAGCCTATGATGGCACGGGAGACCCCGCTAATCATGTTAGGACATTCTCTAATGCACTGTTGCTGCAACCCGTGAATGATGCTATAAAGTGTCGGGCCTTCCCTCAAACCCTGTCAGGTATGGCTCAAAGATGGTACGGTCGCTTGCCCCCAAACTCTATTGGATCGTTCAGAGAGTTAAGTCAGGCTTTTATTAAGCAGTTCATCAGTGGAAAAGTCCATGAGAAAAGTTCAGCATCTCTTATGAGTATTGTGCAAGAAGCTGAGGAATCCTTGAGAGATTACCTGAATCGTTTTACAAAGGAGGCTTTAAAAGTCCCAGACCTTGATGATAAGGTAGCTATGATAGCACTGCAACAAGGAACTAGGGATGAGTTTTTCAAGATGTCCTTGGCCAAACGTCCCCCTGAAAATATGTTGCAGCTCCAAGAGAAGGCAGGGAAGTATATCAAGGTTGAAGAAAGCATGAGGAAGACCGTAGTAAGTAATGAGCCCACTGGAGGCAAGAAGCGGAAAACTGATCTGGAGTATATCGCTAAGGATAAGTATCCTAAAACCGAACAAAACCCTGATTCAACCCCCAAGAAGGGAGGACCTGGGCAAAAGTTCACCGAATACGCTAAGCTGAATGCTCCCAGAAGCCAGATCTTGATGGAGATCGAGAAAGATCGAGATGTTCGTTGGCCTAAGCCCTTGAAGGCCGATCCAGCCAAGCTAGATAAGAGCAAGTATTGCAGGTTTCACAAAGATGTTGGCCATGACACCGATGAGTGTAGGCAATTGAAAGATGAAATTGAGTTTTTGATTCGAAAAGGAAGATTGAACAAGTATACTGGAGATGGAGGGGACAGATATAATAATGAAAGGAAGAACTTTGAAGATCGTAGGAGGGACCAAGATGATCAGGGGCGAAACCCCCAGCCTAGAGGACCAGTTATAAACACCATATATGGAGGGCCGAAACCTCGAGGGCCTGTGATAAACACGATCTTTGGAGGTCCAACTGCTGCTGGATTGTCCAAAAATTCCAGAAAGGCATATACTAGAGAGGTTATGCATATTGTTGGAGAAGCCCCGAAAAGGGCCAGGACAGAAGTAACATTGGCTTTTGATGATTCTGACCTAGAGGGAGTCAAGTTTCCTCATGACGACCCGCTGGTCATAACACCGATAATAGGAAACAGCCCGGTCAAGAGGGTCCTTGTTGATAATGGTGCTTCTGTGGATATCTTGCTCCATGACGCCTTTCTAAGGATGGGGTATAACGATTCCCAGTTAACACCAACCGACATGCCGATATATGGATTTGCTGGAGTAGAATGTCCTGTAGAAGGGATAATCAAGTTACCAACCACCATAGGTACGGAGCCAAGGCAAGCAACACAGATGCTGGATTTCGTGGTGGTAAAGGCTAGTTCAACTTATAATGCTATCATGGGGAGAACAGGGATACATGCCTTCAAGGCAGTCCCCTCTTCATACCATTCAGTTATGAAGTTTCCCACCCGAAACGGGATTGGAGAAGAGAGAGGAGATCAAAAAATGGCTAGAAGCTGTTATGTGGCCTCTTTGAGGGCAGATGGAGTTGGGGGGCAAGTTCTTCCTATTGAAGATATGGATGTTCGAGAAAATGACGAGAATAGAGGAAGACCAGCAGAAGAATTGGTTTCGGTTCCTTTAGACCCCAAGAATCCTGAGAGGACGACTTTCATTGGAGCCACATTAGAGGATCCCCTTAGAGGGAAGTTAGTGAAATTTTTGCAAGAAAATAGTGATGTGTTTGCATGGTCGGCAGCTGATATGCCAGGCATAGACCCGGAGTTAATTACTCACAAGCTAAACGTGGATCCAAACAGGAAGACAGTGAAACAAAAGAAAAGAATTTTTGCCCCGGAAAGACAAGAGGCTATAAAACAGGAAGTAGAAAAGCTCTTAGAGGCTGGTTTCATTGAGAAGATTCAATTTCCAGAGTGGTTAGCGAATCCTGTAATGGTGAAGAAGGCTAATGGAAAGTGGAGGATGTGTATAGACTTCACTGATCTGAATGATGCATGCCCCAAAGACTGTTTCCCGCTGCCTAGAATTGATACTTTAATTGATGCCACCGCTGGGCATGAGATGCTGAGTTTCATGGATGGATTTAGCGGATACAACCAGATCAAAATGCATAAATATGACATTCCAAAGGTATCATTCATTACTGACTTTGGTGTTTATTGCTATCTTGTTATGGCGTTTGGTCTCAAAAATGCAGGAGCAACCTATCAAAGGTTGGTAAACAAAATTTTTAAGGATCTTATTGGTAAGACTATGGAAGTCTATGTTGATGACATGTTAGTCAAGAGTCTAGTAAAGACTGATCACATAACCCATTTGAGGGAAGCTTTTGAGGTCCTGAGGTACCACAAGATGATGTTGAATCCTACGAAGTGTGCTTTCGGAGTAGGATCTGGAAAATTCTTGGGATTGATGGTCTCAAAAAGGGGAATTGAGGCTAACCCCGATAAAATCAAGGCGATCCTGGACATGGAACCACCAAAAACCATCAAGGATGTCCAGAAGCTCACAGGAAGGGTCGCTGCGCTAGGACGATTCATCTCCAAGTCAGGAGACAAGTGCTTGTCATTCTTCAAGTCATTAAAGAACATTAAAGACTTTATATGGAGTGAGGAAAATCAGAAGGCATTTGAAGAGTTAAAGAAGTATATGGGCCAGGCCCCGTTGTTGGCTAAGCCAGTTCTGAGCGAAGTTTTATTCTTGTACTTGGCTGTTTCAGAAAGCGCTTTGAGCGCGGTTTTGGTTAAGGAGGAACTGAAAGTCCAGAAACCCGTATACTATGTCAGCAAAATCTTGCATGGTGCAGAGTTGAATTATTCAACTATTGAGAAATTCGCTTTAGCCTTGGTGATGGCTTCAAGAAAGCTGCGTCCTTATTTTCAAGCTCACCAGATTGAAGTGCTAACAAATCAGCCGCTGAGAAACATCATTCACAGTCCCAAGGCGAGTGGGAGACTGATTAAGTGGGCAATAGAGTTGGGAGAGTTCGATCTCAAGTATAAGCCACGTACGGCCATAAAAGCCCAGGCACTAGCTGACTTCGTGGTGGAATGTACCATACCCAACCAAGAAGTCGGGGGGCAGGAAGATACCATACCTCAAGACAAGGGAGTCGACAAGGAGGACAAGGAGAAAGAATATTGGGTTCTCTATTTTGATGGAGCATCAAAAACAAATTCCAGTGGAGCAGGGTTGGTTTTGCAAAGCCCTGATGGATTCCTAATTGAGTACGCTATGAAGCTAGACTTCCCAACCACAAACAATGAAGCAGAGTATGAAGCCCTGATTGCTAGCCTTGGTCTAGCTGGGACACTTAGAGTCAAAAACTTAAAAGTCCGTGGAGACTCGAAGTTGATCATATCCCAGGTAAAGGGAGAATTTGAGGCAAGGGATGGTACGATGGCTAAGTATGTTCGCCTAGTAAGGGCTGTGATGACCCAATTTAATGAATGCCATGTTGAACACATTCCAAGGGAAGAAAATGCTAAAGCAGATGCGCTATCAAAGTTCGCTTCGTTTGAGATTGAAGAAAGTTCAGGAAGTGTGTACTTCCGTATTTTGAAGACACGGAGCATAGATGTTAAGCTTGTGGCTCCCATAGGCTTGGGGACGTCATGGATTGATCCCATTAAGGCTCACATTCAGACCGGTTGGTTGCCAAGTGATACAACTGAGGCACGGAAATTAACTATTCGAGCACTAAGGTACTCCTTGATAGATGGGATTCTGTATAAGAGATCTTTCGTGGTTCCTTACTTGAGGTGTCTCAGGCCCGATGAGGCACGCTTGGCTCTTGAGGAAGTGCATGAAGGCATTTGCGGGCAGCACTTGGGGGGCAGGGCCTTGGCTCATAAGTTAACCCGTTTAGGCTTTTATTGGCCAGAAATGATGGCTGATGCCAAAGAATATGTAAAGAAGTGTGACCGCTGTCAGAAGCATGCACTAATTGTTAGACAACCCCCTGAGATGCTGACCTCTATCAACTCGCCTATTCCCTTTGCCATGTGGGGGATGGATATTCTAGGGCCTTTTCCTATGGCCACGGCACAAAGGAAATTTCTGATTGTAGCCATTGATTATTTCACCAAGTGGATTGAAGCCAAACCCTTGGCCAAAATCACTACTAAGCAGGTTGCACAATTCCTGTGGGAAAACATTATGTGCCGATATGGAATTCCCCGTATCCTTGTCACTGACAATGGAACACAATTCAACAATGAGGAATTCAAGAAGTATTGTGAAGAAAATGAAATCGAGTTACGATTCACCTCTGTGGCTCACCCGCAAGCCAATGGACAAGCAGAGGTAGCAAATCGGATAATCCTGGATGGACTAAAGAAGAGGATCGAGAAGTCAAGAAATAATTGGGTAGATGAGATACTTCCAATATTATGGGCCTACAGGACTACTTGTAGAGTCACGACAGATGCAACTCCTTTCATGTTGGCATATGGGGCGGAAGCAGTAGTTCCCGTGGAGATATCACATTCCTCTCCAAGGATTCAGGCTTTCGATGAGAAAGAAAATGAGGAAGGGCAGAGATTAGCCCTGGATTTAATTGATGAAGTGCGAGATAAAGCACATGCAAAGATAGTAGAATATCAGAAAAAAGCTTCATTCTACTACAACCTAAGGGTTAAAGAAAGGTTTTTTAAACAAGGCGATCTAATCTTGAGGAAGATAGAAGCATCTGGTGTAGGACAAAAAGGGAAGCTTGCCCCGAATTGGGAAGGGCCGTACAGAGTCAAGAGTGTTCAGGGTAGAGGAACCTACAAGCTGGAGACTATGGATGGTTTTGAAGTCCCGAGAACTTGGCATGCACAAAACCTGAAGGTTTACTATGTGTAGGGCAGTTGGATACGATTCTCACTTGTCATGATGGAGAGTAGGTTGAAAAGCACCTTGAAGCTTTGCTTAGGATTTATATGTCTTATTATGAAGTTTATTAAGACTTGTGTAAGGGATGAATCCCAAACAATTTTTGAAGCTCAGAGAATTTTTCGAAATATGTTTGAATCTCTATGGCATGGCAATTAAATTAGATGCATGATATGAAAGCCCTATAAAAAGGCCCAATTCAAAAAAAAAAACAAAACCCAAGTTTTAGCCCAGCATTAGGGGCCTAAATCCAAGTATGTACAAAAATTTATGCAAATGATCTTGACCTATTCGACCAGAAAACACAAAGAAGTCCAGGTCGAATGGCTTGAGCTCGAAATCAAGTCGATCAGGGTTGAAAAAAGAGGCTTAATTCGACTAGAAATGAGACCCATTCGACCAAGAAACATGAAAGATTCCTGGTCGAAATCATTGAGGTCAAAATTCTGTCGACCTGGGCAACAAAAGATGGCTAATTCGGTCAAAAATGAAGATCCTGACCGAAAGGGACGAAAATCCTGGTCGAAAACTTCCTAGTCGACAAAAAAAAAAAAAAAAAAAAGGGGAGGGAAAAATCCTGGCCGAAATTCGACCAGGACTTCTGCTCGAAATACTCCTGCTCGAAAGGCTGTCGACCAGGGCAATATGGAGGTTAATTCGACCAGGATCCTGGTCGAATGGATTCCTGGTCGAAAATTGTATAAAAAAAAAAAGAAAAAAAAGGAAGAAAAAAGAAAAAAAAGAAGGAAGAAAAAATCCTGGAAAATTACAAAAAAATAAGGAAATTCCTTAAAATAATTTCTGAAAAATGTTAATATTTTCAGAAATAAGGAATAAATCCAGAAAATTAAAGGATAAATCCTAGAAATTAGGGAAAAAATCCAAAAAATTAGGGAAAAATCCCAGAAATTAGGGAAAAAATCCAGAAATTAAGGATAAATCCCAGAAAATTAGGGAAAAATCCCAGAAATTAGGGAAAAAATCCAGAAATTAAGGATAAATCCCAGAAAATTAGGGAAAAATCCCAGAAATTAGGGAAAAATCCAGAAATTAAGGATAAATCCCAGAAAATTAGGGAAAAATCCCAGAAATTAGGGAAAAAATCCAGAAATTAAGGATAAATCCCAGAAAATTAGGGAAAAATCCCAGAAATTAGGGAAAAAATCCAGAAATTAAGGATAAATCCCAGAAAATTAGGGAAAAATCCCAGAAATTAGGGAAAAAATCCAGAAATTAAGGATAAATCCCAGAAAATTAGGGAAAAATCCCAGAAATTAGGGAAAAAATCCAGAAATTAAAGATAAATCCCAGAAAAATTAAGGATAAATCCCAGAAGATTAGGGAAAAATCCAGAAATTAGGGAAAAATCCCAGAAAATTAGGATAAATCCCAGAAATTAAGGGAAAAATCCAGAAATTAGGGAAAATCCCAGAAAATTAGGGAAAAATTCCTGGAAATTAAGATAATTTCTGAATAAAAGGAAGATTCATTGTAAATGTGTAGGTCGCTCCACACTTTACGCAAAAACGAAATCCTGAAAGGGAACGAATAACTTCTGCGAAACCTAATCAATGTTTCCCAAAAGTTGGGGGGCAAATGATAGGGATAAATAAGTCCTGATTTTATAATTAATGGGCTGATAGGCCCAATAATAAGATGTATAATATTCAGACCAGAAAGGTTAAGCCTGATGGACCAGATCAGGCCTGGTGGAATAAAAAAGGCCCAAAAGCCCTGATTATTTATTAATTTCGTAATTAATTAATAAGGGAAAAATCAGCTGTTGAGAAGAGTCCTGATAAGGATATAAATCCTTATAGATAAGCCTCAAGGGGACCTAAAAGGATAAGGAATCAGTTTCCTACTATCTAGGACTCCAAAGTCCATTCTAATTATGAGACTTGCCCACCAAGTCTCCTATACCAAGTCCAATTCAAGGACCACCAACATCTATATAAGGGGTCTCACCCCACAGATCAGAACTACGTTTTTTGACTTGATCCTTGGCAATCAGCAAGGTACGTAGGCATCTTGTTAAGGCAGATTGAGTCACGAAACACAAGAGCAGTCAAATCGAGCCTCGAAGCTCACGTTCCTTAGTATTAAATACAGCAATTATATATAGTAGTTTTAATCCATAACAAGGATATTTTAAAAAAAACGTACGCATGGGATTTGTATACATCTTCTCAATATTAGGACAACGTACTCTACATTTCTTATCTGCAACAAAATACAACAATGGAATATTAATTGTTTTCTCATCAAAACAAACATAAAATCTTACAATTTTGAGAATTAAGTTAATAGGTAACGCACACATGATACTGTTCATATCTGAAGGCGTAGAAGTTTGTTTTGTGTTCTTCGCCGCTACACTATTATTTTCTATACCTGTAGCCCGAAAAAGATGATTGTTGAACAAAAAAAACAACAACATACAGAGTTATTAATATACATTGTTAGTAATGGAAGAAACTGATTAGGGGCAATAATGTAATAGGAAATCATAATAACTTATTGAAAACAGATTTATTAAAAGACAACATACACATAGGGTTGTAAAAATCTTCTCAATATTGTGACCACGTATTCTACGTTTCACAGCTGCAACCAATAACACAATGTCATGTTAAACATATAGCAAAGGCAACATAACATACAAACTTCGTAATTCAGTATCAATTTATAATATAACGTACGCGCCGCATTGGTAATATCTGACAATGTAGCAGGTTGTTCCATGTTCTTGGCAGTTGGAGTTCTTCAAGTATAATCCCCAAAATAGGTGAAATTGGTACACTACAAGGAGTTTTATTTGATCCACCAACAAGTTTCAATCCCACACTTCTGCTCATAAGTTTCAAATCTAGCAATCAAAAAATATCATAGACAATATAATTATACATAACATCATACATCTGCACGGAATATTGGTACATAAAGTGAACATGCACGGAACATTTGTAAAGAAACTACACATACCTGTGAAGGAAGATCTGCTGCTTCAATTAGACGAAACATCAACAACAAAGTTAGAAGGTTTGTGGGGGGGGGTCACGCGATACATTTATCACCGAGACTGAGATTTTCTTGGCCAACACAAATATTTCTACGTTTCACAACTAAGCTCATGAAACAAATATAAGAACATGATTTAGATTCAAATCTACATACGATAAGAAAAACAAAGAAAGATACAATACCCCTCGAGTCAGGAACATTCAAACTTGGGATGGGCTACAACACAAAAGATTGATTTGCATCCTGATTTGATGAATCTCGACTACGAATCAAACGTTTCAAACCTACAGATAAAGACACAAACCAAATAAATCAGATAACAGTTAACGTGCATAATGATTAACAGAACTTCATAATGAAAACAAACCTATAAGTGAAGTCCTTGCAGAGGTTGTCTGAGAGCGTGGATCCTTAATTAACAGATGATCACCGGAGAATGGAACGAATGAGAAGATCAGAGGAGGCTGGAGTTATGCAGCAGTCTGAGAGAGAACAATTCAAAAAAATTCAAACGTACTATTCAGTTGCTACAATGAGGGGGCGGGTTAGGTGTATATTAAGTTAGTTTCTAAATGGGTTATAATGAATTTAAATGCGAAAGATCTGAATATGTGTATAATATAAAGTTTTATGTGTAAAAAAATAAAATGGATCATGGGTAAATTTATGGGTAAATCTTATATGGGAAATAGTAGCCTTTAAGATTATATAGATATATGTATTTTCAAATTAAAAAATGCTTAATAAATAAGATAATAATCCATTTATGTACTATACTTAACTTTATATCTGGAATTCAATTCTTTAAAATTAATTGTACAAATATTCAAGTAACTGTCTTTTTTTGTGGAATTCAATAAATATCATTAAAGTTAAATAAAATATTCATTTAGCAGTGTATGATAAAAAACATATGTGACAATATGGCGTAGTAATGTGAGATTGTATATGTGAATGAAATATCTCGAGTTCGATTCCCACAAAACACATCTTTTATATAAATATTAAAAATAGGAATAATTTAATTTTTTTATGAGATTTTTTAATCTAAAATAATATCACCACGTTCTTTTTTATATATACCCGAAACTAATTAGTTATATCTAAGTTTCAACTTATAAAAAGTTTTTTCTTTTGAGCATAAAAAGTTTATTTTTAAAAAAGAAAAATCGAAAGGGGGAATGCATTGCATGCAAGACAAGTGTTAGAGAGGAACGCATGGGCGCCACCTTTTACATCAACAAGATGACACGTGTACTCCGGCCCCTTCTTCTCAATGGTCACCTTCCCCTCATGCATTATACTTCCAATTCTGAACTCTCCCCAGTCCCCTCTTTTTATATAATCCTCCCTGAGTCTCTCCTATATATGTACTTCCAGTTCTGACTCTCTAGCTAGCTGCTACTATACATAAATTATAATTGATGGCCTGTGTGATGTTCTTGCCAATTAGCTTTCTGGTGATGATGTTGATGGGCTCTGATCTGATTGACCCAACTCAAGCTTTCAAGTACTATGTTGGTGGCAAACATGGATGGTCCGTTAAGCCTCCTAAATCTTTCAACACCTGGGCTTCACAAAACCGCTTTCAAGTCCATGATTCTCTCAGTAATCTCTCTCTCTCTCTCTCGTATGCCTCTCCCCCTCTCTCTCTCTGTTTTGCAATTAGATATCTCTTCTCTCTCACACACACTCTCTCTCTCTCAGTCTCTCTCAGTTATTTCACAGCTTATTTATTGTGTTGCAGTTTTCAAGTACAAAAACAGTACTGATTCGGTTCTTCAAGTCGACCAAGATCATTACATTAAATGCAACACAACTGATCCCATACACGCTTTAGAAAAGACAGGCGATTCCTCGACTTTTAATCTGAATCATTCAGGCCTATTTTTCTTTATTAGCAGTCATTCAGATAACTGCAAGAAGGGTGAAAAAGTGATAATCTTAGTCATGGCACCAAGAAGCGCATCTCCAGCTCCCGCACCATCTCCTACTCTATTCCAGGGGACTACATCTCCACATATATCTCCAATTGCATCGATCCCATCTCCGGCTCCATCACCATTTCCTCAGGAGAGGATTTCACCGGGCATATCTCCGGCTCCATCAGTCCCTTCGGAAGCTGGATCTCCGTTTACTCAGGGACCGTCTCAAGCTGCTTCACCGGACTATGGTGAATCTGCATCTGCACCGGGCCTAGGGGGTAATTTAGTAATTCTAGCGTTGTTGTTTTGGATAGTACTACTTAATTAGGGAGATTATTAGTAGTAGATAGGTATGTTACATGTGCATTTAACTGTTTTTGACCATATGTTGAGTTGATGATGGGGGCGTTACATCTAGATAGCTGCTGCTGCATGCAAGACACAAACAAAATCTTTATGTCATGTGTTTGATCAATGTCATTGTTATCTTTTACCATTTCAGAAGAAGTTATAATTTGCTTTGTATACCAGTTTTTTTTATAGCTACAATTGAGTTGGTGCCTTAAAAAGAAAATAGTGACCCAAATTAAACTTATAACGGGCCATTTAACGATCAAGCTCATGTATATTATGGGCTAAATACAGTTTATGTTGGATTATTTATTAATCTAAACATGTTATTTTTATTATTGTACGTTCATGTATTTCTTTTCCGGTAAGTGTAATCCACCAGCCTTCAGTAGTAATATCCAAGTTAGCTGATTTCTTGAGTTATCTGCATATTCACTTTTAATATCTGGTATCAGAGCTCCAATAACCTTGGTTAATGCCCAAGTGTATGACAAGACCAAAAACCATGGAACCAAGCAAAACAAAATAAAACACAGTTGGCCAGTATTAGACTATTAAATATTGAAATATAGAAATAGAGAAATGGGGGGAAAGTTAGTTAGAAATGTAGTATCTTGTATGGCTCCAAGCCTATATAACTCTTTTCTTGTAACAAAATCATTTGAAGAGATATAGATTTACAATTCAGTTACAATGTTCTCTCTCTCATTCTCTTTCTCTCTCTCTGCATTACATTTGACATGGTATCAGAGTAACTCTGCATTACATTTGACATGGTATCAGAGTAAGAAATCGACTGCTGAACACAACATTTACTTCCGCTATCAATCTGTGATTTCTTCAAGAGCGAGATCTCTGCGATTGTAATCTCTACAAACTCTAAGTCTTTCTCATACTCATTTGTTATCAATCCTTATTCAGTACTGTAATATTGTTGTTCTAATCATACGTACACTTGTTATACGTATTGTATAGCATCTGTTATCTTCTTATTGTGTGCATCTAATTGTGTTTTGATCATGACTCGATCATATGCTACTGCAACTGCTGGTACATCATCTAATACTGTATCAATTAATACTAATCATCCTTATTTTCTACAAAGTTCTGATAATCCTGGCACACCTTTGGTTACAATGCTCTTAACTGAGCAAAATTATCATCAATGGAGTCGATCTGTGTCTATAGCCTTATCTGCTAAACTTAAGCTAGGATTCATTGATGGCTCTGTTAGCAAGCCTACTGATAATAACATTCAAATTGCAATGTGGAATCGCTGGAATGATATGGTTGTGTCTTGGTTGTTGAATTCAATATCCACTGAAAAAAGAAATAGTGTGGCTTATCTCTCTACTGCTCAACAAATCTGGGAAGATTTGGCTACTAGATTCTCTCAGAGCAACATGCCTAGGACATTTCAATTTTGCAAAGAGTTGTCTTCTCTACAACAAGGCAATCTCTCTGTTACATCTTACTTTACTAAGTTCAAGACACTTGTTGCTGAAATTGATAATCTAGCACCTATTCCAAAATGTACCTGTGTAACAACCAACTGTTCATGTCAGAGTGCTCAGAAATTGAATCAGTATGAAGAAATACTGAAACTAAGTCAGTTTCTTATGGGACTGAGTGATGCATTTACTGCAATTAGGGACAGTTGCTTCTAATGAAACCAATACCATCACTCAATCAGGCATTCTCCTTGCTTCTTCAAGAAGAATCTCAAAGAGATTTTGCTTCTATCTCTAATACTCCTGTGACAGAAAACATGGCAATGAATGTGAAATTTAACCCCAATTTTAGAACTAAAGGGATAAACAATGCTGGTCAAAGGAAAACAGGTGATTCTGCTTTTACTTGTGATTACTGTCAAATGACAGGACACTCCAGAGACAAATGCTTCTGTCTCCATGGCTATCCAGAGTGGCACAAAATGTATGGCAAACCTAAGCCTAAACCAAGAAAGCAAAATGCAGGAAACAAATCTGTAGTTGTTGCTCATGTGAGTCTTAATGAAGACAAAACTGATACTTCTCACAAAGAACACAACTCAAATGCTACTCTCAATGCCTTCTCTGATACTCAATGCCAGCAACTTGCTAAAATGATTCAAGAATCAATCAAGCAATCTCAATGCGAGACACCTGGTTCCTCAAATGCTCATATGTCTGGTATGATCTTCTCATCTGCAGTATTTTCTACAACAGTTAGTGCTAGTACTACTGATATGAGTAATCCTCTAGCTGCATATGACTGGATAATAGACTCAGGAGCTACTAATCACATAACATTTGACTACACAGTCTTGAGTAATTCTAAATCTGTGAAATCAGTATTGTACTTGCCAAATAATACAACTGTTCTTATCACTCACATAGGAAATGTTCAACTGACCTCTTCTTTCACTCTTTTTGAAGTCCTATGTGTGCCTACCTTTCATTGCAATCTCATTTGAACATCACAACTCACAAAACATCTATCATGTCATGTTATTTTTACTGAACAGACATATATTTTGCAGGACCTTATCTTGAAGAGGGAGAAAGAGATTGGTAACTTGCAAGATGGTCTATACAAATTGCAACTCCCTGATCTCTTTCAAGCCTCAACTTCATCTGCTTTAGTCTCATCAGATCATTCTCAAACTTGTAATTCTTTTGCTCATAGTGCTTGTACTTCCAATTCTAATTCTGTCAATTTGTGGCACAATAGGTTAGGACATCCTTCTGTTGATGTCTTAACTAAACTTCCTGATGTACATGTAAAACACTGTGATTTTTCTTCATGTGATATCTGTCATTTTTCAAAACAACACGGGCTATCTTTTGATTCCAGTAATTCCTATAGTAGCAATGTGTTTGATATGATCCATATTTATGTATGGGGACCTTACAAACAGGTTACTCATAATAAATGTTCATATTTTTTAACCATAGTGGATGATCATTCCAGAGCTACCTGGATATTCTTATTTCAGCATAAAACTCAAGTTCCAAATCTGATCAAAAATTTTCTTGAGTATGCAAAGAATCAATTCACTTCTGTTAAAATCCTCAGGTCTGATAATGGTACTAAGTTTACCAATCATGTTGTTACTGAACTTCTTCAGTCTCAAGGTATCATTCACCAAATGAGTTGTGCTCATACACCTCAGCAAAATGGGAGGGTTGAATGAAAACATCAACAACTCCTTAACATTGCTAGAGCCCTTAAGTTTCAATCCCATCTTCCTAATTCATTATGGGGAGATTTTATTTTGACTGCTACTCATATTATCAACCTGTTACCTGTCAAATTACTTCAATATAAAACACCTTTTGAATTACTATATAAAAAATTGCCAGATTATGATCATCTTAAGGTGTTTGGTTGTCTTTGCTATGCAACAAATGTTACTGACACTGACAAACTAAGTCCTAGAGCTATTAAAGGTATTTTCTTAGGATACCCTTATGCCAAAAAGGGTTACAGAATTCTTGATTTATCAACTAAGAAATGCTTTATATCCAGAGATGTCAGATTTGTTGAAATAGTGTTTCCTTTTTTAAATAAATCTCATGCTTCTACTCCTTTATTCACTATCTGTGAAAGTACTCTTGAGGATATTAATCCTGTTGATGTTAATGCTGAGCAATCATTCATTGATTCACCTGCTGGTCATACCTTAGAATCTCAAGTATTAGACTCTCCATCTGAAGTGTTAGACTCTGATAATACTGAACCTCAAGTTCTTGCTAGACCAGTAAGGAATAAAACTGTTCCATCAAAATTCAAGGATTATGTTGGTTTACCATCTGCTACAGCCTGCTCCATTTATTCTGCGTCTCCTTGTCTTTATCCTCTCCATCAGTACATATCTTATGAGAATATATCTTCTTCATACAAAGCTTATGTAACCAAGACATCTCAGATTCAAGTGCCTTATTCTTTTAAGCAAGCTGTTATAGATCCTAACTGGTGTGCTGCAATGAAAACTGAAATTCAAGCTTTGGAATCAAATCAAACTTGGGAGTTGGTTACTTTACCATCAAATTAACATGTCATTGACTGCAAATGGTTGTTTAAAGTAAAATATAATCCAGATGGTTCAGTAGAAAGATACAAGGCTAGGTTAGTAGCCAAAGGATTCACTCAAGAATTTGGAGTTGATTATTTTGATACCTTTGCACCTGTTGCAAAGATGGTCACTGTGAGAGTGTTCTTGGCTGTTGCTGCTAAAAAGGTCTGGAATGTCACTCAAATGGATGTTACTAATGCATTTCTCCATGGAGATCTAAATGAAACAGTATATATGAAACTACCTCCTGGATACAGAGTTCTATCTACAGCACATCAATCTGTTTCATCTCAGTTTGTGTGCAAATTAAGGAAATCACTATATGGCTTAAAACAGGCTCCTAGGTGTTGGTATCTGAAACTTTCTACAGCTTTACAGAGTTATGAATTTAAACAGTCTCAAAGTGATAATAGCTTATTCACCTTCAATAGTAATTCCATATTCATGGCTGTATTAATCTATGTTGATGATATATTGGTTACTGGCTCATCTACTGAACATATTAATGCTATGAAAGCATTTCTCAAGACCAAATTCAAGATCAAGGACTTGGGTACTCTCAGGTATTTCTTAGGCATTGAAGTTGCCAGGTCAACCACTGGCTTTTATCTCAACCAACGCAAATATGCTCTTGATCTTATCAAGGAAACTGGCTTATCTGGAGCTAAACCTTCTGTTATTCCAATTGAGCAAAACCACAAACTTATTGACAACTCATCTGTTTTCCTATCTGATACTGATACTGCAATATATAGAAGATTAGTGGGTCGTTTGATCTATCTTACCATCACTCGACCTGACTTATCATATGCAGTCCATGTACTGTCTCAGTTCCTTTCAAAACCTCATTCGGATCATTTGCAAGCTGTTTATCGAGTACTTAGATATCTAAAACAGGCACCTGGACAAGGATTGCTCATTTCTGCCACTGGAAATTTACAGATAACAGCATATACTGACTCTGACTGGGCTGGTTGTCCAGAGTCCAGAAAATCACTTACTGGTTTCTGCATCGCCATTGGATCTTCTCTTGTTTCTTGGCGTAGCAAAAAGCAGCCAACTGTATCTCGTTCGTCTGCTGAGGCAGAATACAGGGCCATGGCAGATACGTGCTGTGAAATAACTTGGCTCCTGGCTTTACTTAATGACTTTCAGCTAAATCATACTATGACAGCTTCTCTTTATTGTGACAACAAGTCAGCATTGTATATAGCATCTAATCCAGTATTTCACGAACGAACTAAGCACATCGAAATCGACTGTCACTTGGTTCGTGAAAAACTCAAAAAGGGAATTATTCAGATGTTGCACTTGGCCTCAGGACAGTAGCCTGCTGATATGTTCACCAAGGCAACAAGTGCTACTGTTATCAAGTTCTTTCTTTCCAAGTTGAATGTCTGCAACTTGTTTCAGAATCATTCAACTTGAGGGGGGATATTAGACTATTAAATATTGAAATATAGAAATAGAGAAATGGGGGGAAAGTTAGTTAGAAATGTAGTATCACTCTTGTATGGCTCCAAGCCTATATAACTCTTTTCTTGTAACAGAATCATTTTAAGAGATGTAGATTTACAATTCAGTTACAATGTTCTCTCTCTCTCTCTCATTCTCTTTCTCTCTCTCTCACTATCTCTTGCCCAATCTCTGAAACTGCATTACATTTGACAGCCAGACTTACCCGATGCTCACAAAAACAAATTACACGACATGGGCTCTAAAGATGAGAGTCTTCATGCAAGCACATGGCGTATGGGAAGCAATCGAACAGAAGGATCCAAAACTGTGAACAGACAAAATTGCAATGGCTGCAATTTATCAAGCAATTTCAGAAGGGACACTTCTGTCAGTGGTTGAAAAGAAAACAGCGAGAGAAGCTTGGGACGCAATAAAGACTATGTGTTTAGGGGCAGATAAAGTGAAAAAGGCAAAAGCCCAAACTCTTAAATCTGAGTTTGAGTCAATGATCATGAAATATACGGAGCAACTTGATCACTTTTGTGCAAGATTAAGTGGCGTGGTGACGAACATTCGAGCACTAGGTGAAGTAGTAGAAGAAACATATGTGGTTAAAATATTGCTAAGAGGGGTACCCACAAAATTCTTGCAAATCGCTTCAGCCATTGAACAATTCGGAAATCTGGACACTATGTCTATGGAAGAGATCGTGGGCTCACTAAGGCACACGAAGAAAGATTAAAGGGACGGACATAGACTAATGGAGGGCAGCAACTGTTACTGACTGAAGAAGAGTGGGCAAAGCGAGAAGGCAGTGAACGATAGTTGTTGTTGTCACGAGAAGAATGGCTAAGAAAGGTGAACAAAGGAGTGACTAGAAATAGTAATGAAAATCGTGGTAGGGATTATGGACGTGGACCACGTGATAGAAGCAAAGTGAGGTGTTTTAATTATTACGCCTACATACACTTTGCTGCGGAGTGTAGAAAACTAAAAAGAGAAAGAGAACCAAAATCTGAGGTGAATCTAACCCAGACAACCGATGATGAACCTGCAATTTTTGTACTGGAGTGTGGAGATGAAGAGAAAGGTATAGTCCTGTTAAATGAAGATGTGTTGAGTCCAAAGAAAAAATCAAATGCTAGCAGCTTAACTGGAGAATCAAATGTTTGGTACTTGGATAACGGGGCTAGTAATCACATGTTCGGGCAACGATCAAAATTTAGAAATTTGGATGAAGGAATAATTGGCAAGGTGCGGTTTGGGGATGGATCTACAGTTGATATAAAGGGAAAGGGGTCTGTATACTTCACCTGCAAAAATGGATAGAAGCGAGCTCTACAAGAGGTATATTACATTCCTACACTCTGCAATAACATAATCAGTTTAGGTCAATTGTCTAAGAGTGGTAACAAAGTAATCATAAGAGGTGAATATTTGTGGGTGTATGATGAAAGTGGAAAGCTATTTATGAAAGTTAAGAAGTCATGTAATCGTCTATATAAACTGATTATCGAAGAAAATAGGGATGTATGCTTGTTATCAAAAATAGAAAAAAAGTCATGGCTTTGGCACCTGCGTCTGGGCCATGTAAATTTCCAAGCAATGGGCCTTATGTCTAGAAATAGAATGGTACATGGCTTGCCAGACCTTATCTGTCCAAAGGGAACCTGTAATGGATGCTTGCTGTCAAAGCAAGCACGACGCCCATTTCCCTCCAAAACAGGTTTCACTGCTACAAGGTGTTTGGAACTGATTCACGGAGACATTTGTGGCCCAATCTCGCCAACAACTCCAACCGGAAACAGATATTTCTTATTGCTAGTTGTTGACTTCAGTCGTGCTATGTGGGTGTTCATGATAAAAACGAAAGATGAGGCATTAAGCATGTTCAAAAAGTTCAAGGCATTGGTTGAAAAAGAGTCAAAAGAGGTGATACAAGTGCTGAGAACAGATAGGGGGCGAATTTCGCTCAAAAGACTTCACAATGTTCTGTGAAGATGCTGGAATAACTAGGCACTTCACGGCTCCTTACTCTCCACAACAAAACGGGGTCGTGGAGAGACGCAATAGAACTGTGGTGGCAATGGCCAGAAGTTTGTTGAAGGAACGTGATATGCCATCTTATATGTGGGGTGAAGCAGTCAGACATGTTGTCTTCCTACTGAACAGGTTATCAACAAGAGCTTTAACAAATACAACTCCCTACGAGGCATGGTCAAAAAGGAAACCACAGATCGAGTACTTGAAAGTGTTCGGGTACATTGCTCATATGAAGGTGCCAAGTGTGCAAGTAAAAAAATTAGATGACAGAAGCAAGTCGGTTATACATTTGGGTAGAGAACCTGGGACAAAGGCATATTGATTGTACGTTCCAAACACAAAGACTATACACGTTAGCAGAGATATTGTCTTTGAGGAAGAAAAAGGTTGGCAGTGGAAGGGAAAGGAAAACGAAAACCAACCACAAACCAGCATATTTTCGGTAACTGGTTATCAAATTGAAACATGTGAGAATGAAATGAGTGAAAGTTCAGAGATTAGAGGAAATGGAGATGCAGATTTTGAGGAGAGTTATGATACAGCAAGTGCAAAAAGTAACAGTGGCACACCAGTTACACACACACCAAGTTCTGGTACTCAGCATACAAGTGAGGACTCACAGGGTAATACTCAAGAAAATCGAAGTTCACACATCCAACATACGGATGGGGGCTACAATTCTGCAGCATCCAATGAAAGCAGCGAGCCAACAAAATTCAGAAATATTAGTGATATATACAACTGCACGGAGGAAGTGGAACTTGCAGATGAATTATTGTTGTTGAAAATGGATGAGCCAGTAACTTATGGTCAAGCAGAGAAAGAAAAGGTTTGGAGAGGTGCTATGAGAGCTGAACTTGAGGCCATCGAGAAGAATGGGACATGGAAGTTAACGGAGTTGCCACCGGGGAAACGTGCCATTGATTTAAAGTGGGTCTTCAAACTTAAAAAGGACACCAATGGAGATGTCGTGAAACACAAAGCCAGTTTAGTTGCGAAAGGCTACGTACAAAGGTGTGGCATCGATTATGAGGAGGTCTTTGCTCCGGTCACTAGATTGGAGACAGTACGTTTGCTGTTAGCACTCACGGCGAGGAATGAATGGGAGATCCACTATCTTGACGTAAAGACAACTTTCTTAAACAGAGAATTACAAGAAGAGGTTTACGTGAATCAACCAGAGGGATATGTGATAGAAGGTCATGAAAAGAAAGTCTACAAATTGTTTAAGGCTTAATATGGCTTACGTCAAGCCTCACGGGCTTGGTACGCTCAACTAAACAAATGCTTGGAAAAGTTGGGTTTTGTCAAGTGTTCATTTGAACAAGCTGTATATACGAGACGTGAAGGGAATGAATCTCTTATAATTGGAGTTTATGTTGACGATCTGCTCATCACTGGAACAAGTGTGGCAAGTATTATAAAATTCAAAAGGCAGATGAGCAATGAGTTCGAGATGAGTGATCTCGGTAAATTATCATACTATCTGGGCTTAGAAGTAGAACAGGGAAATGATTTTATAAGTTTGAAACAAGTTTCTTATGCAAAGAAAGTCCTTGAGAAGTCTGGTATGACCGAGTGTAACCTAGTTACATATCCGATGGATCCAAAGCTACAGTTGTACAAGGATGTAAATGGCAGTCCAGTTGATTCTACAGATTTCATGAGCATGGTAGGAAGGTTGAGGTATCTGGTACATACTCGACCAGACATAGCCTACGCAGTCAGAGTGGTTAGCAGATATATGGAGAGACCCACGACATTACATATGAATGCTATCAAACGAATTCTACGTTATGTAAAGGGCACATTAGAGTATGGGTTAACATATGCGAAGGGTCGTGGAAACTACTTGTTGTCAGGGTTCTCAGACAGTGACTTAGCTGGGAACTTAGATGATAGGAGAAGCACGGGGGGCATGTCATTTTACTTGGATGAGTCATTGATCACATGGGTGTCGCAGAAACAACGGTGTGTGGCTTTCTCTTCATGCGAGGCTGAATTTGTGGCTGTCACAACAGCAACTTGTCAAGGGATTTGGCTACAGAGAGTGCTTAGTCACATATCAGATACACCTGTTGGACCTGTAATAATATATATAGATAACAGGTAAGCCATCGACTTGGCTAAAAACCCTGTTTTCCATGGCCGTAGCAAGCACATAGATGTGCGTTATCATTTCATCAGAGAGTGTGTGGATAAAGGATCAATCATTATCAAGTATATCGGTACAAATGAGCAGCGAGCAGATATTCTGACAAAGTCTATGTCCATTACCAAGTTCGAGAAGATGCATGAACTGCTGGGAGTTAAGGATCTCAAACATGTTTAGATTAAGGGAGAATATGTTGGATTATTTATTAATTTTTATTATTGTACGTTCATGTATTTCTTTTCCAGTAAGTGTAATCCACCAGCCTTCAGTAGTAATATCCAAGTTAGCTGATTTCTTGAGTTATCTGCATATTCACTTTTAATAGTTTAAAGAAGGACCTGTATAGACTATTCTCTGATCCAGTACATTTTCGTGTGGCTCACTTTTACTAATTGTTTAAAAAATGTACCGACTACTGAGCTCATCCATCCACCCATTTTACCAGAACACAGCCGTAACTCGGACTTAATTTCAGTTGCTTTGTTATAATCTAATGCCCTTGCTTAGACCATCTCATCTGCAACCCAACTTACCCAGCTTTAAATTTGTACTTTAATATCATTCTAGTATAAAATTCTTTTCAAGCTCAACTCTAAATTTTACCTCATTTTGATGGTGCACCAAAAGTTACATCAAATTTGATGTCATGCCAAATTTTTAGAATTTTTGTTAATGTCAACATTACCCTTATTCTTTATATCTAAAACAAAATGATTCATTTTATATCTTACCGACTTTATTACTTTATTTTATACTCTAATAATAAAAATAATCTATATAGTATACCATTTTGGGTTGAAGACGAATATGAGAATATGAAAATAGTGTAACTTTTACACTGTTTTGGTATAATTTGGTGTAAATTTCACACCAAACTGGTGTGATGCATTGAAGACGCTCTTAGAGCATGGCACCCCTCACTTCGTCACATAATAAAAAATATTATATTTTAATTTTTCTTTCTTTCATATCATTTTTAGCACTGTTCTTTCAAAAAACACTCCAATAGTTGACATTTCAAGATATCAACTTTACTAATTCAATAAAAAATGCATAATAAAAATATATTAGAAAAATGATATTTTATGCACTATTGGATTACATTGGGATCACAAATGAAGTTGACGCCTACTTTTATGGGGATGTCAACTTTTGACACTCATGCCTACTAATTTGACACCCAAATGACATCTCTCAACTCTAATGGAGTGCTAATAACGATGTCAAACTACATCACCCTCTATTGGAGTTGCAAACTACATGACGGCACCCTCTATTGGAGTTGCTATTATATAGATTAGGAAGAGAAAAAAATAAATAAATTATAAGAAGGATATGTTTGTAATTACAGAAATTTGATGATATATTTAAAGTTAAATTATTAAATATAGTGTGTGATTATGTAAATAACTTGAATGCGTACTTATGAGTACTTATGAGTATTTTAATTTTTTATTAATATTGTCGATCTTCCCATTAATAACTTTTATTAATAAACGAAACCTCTTTTATAAGTGGTACCTTGGTTTCAGTTTTTTTTGGTACCACCACCTTTTGGTTTCACTTTTTATGATTCATGTTATAACTCTAAGTGTATTATTTTTATCATTTTTATTTCCAATATGACTTATAATTCTATATGTATTATTTTTACCCATTTTTCTTTATTAATAAACGAAATTTATTTTTAAGTGATACTTTGATTTCACATATTTTTTAGTTCCACCACCTTTTGTTTTCACCTTTTATGATTTATGTTATGACTCTAAGTGTATTATTTTTATCCTTTTTTTATTCCTATATGACATAATTCTATATTTTTACTCATTTTTAAATTTTTATAAGCCATGATTTTTTCATTATTTTTATAGGTTTGAATCCTATTTTAAATTATATTTTAAAATAAATAAGTTCATAAATTGGCTTAACTAAATAGGTTCCGAGAAATACAAATCACGATAAAGTAAATAGGCCGTGTGTTTAATTGGAATTTTTTAATTTAGAATTTTTTAATTTGTGGGTGGAATTCCATTTTAATAAAATGGTATGAATATTATGAAAACTGTATTTTGGTTTCATCACTAGAAAATAATAAAATTGTTCAAACCGTAATATAATTACAATTCTATTTTCGTAGAACTCTAAATTATTTCTTGATAGGGTACTTGGTTTCATCTTAATACAATTACGCCGTATTTTGGTTTCACCCCTATATTTCCCGAGTTCTATGTTGTTTTATAACAAAATATAGATTGAAATCATATTATAATTACGATATCTATATTTTTAATAAAATGAAATTCTTTAAACAGTGTTATTATTAATTAATAAGGAAATCATCTTTTAAGGGATAATTTGGTTTCACCCCTTTTTGGTTTTAATATTTTACCCGTTTTTTGATTCTTATATACCACATCTCTATTTTGTTTTTATATAAAATGAATCATATATACATTGTAATTTCTAGATTTATACCTCCAGAATTCTATTTTAGCACCAAATGAAAAATGTATACATACATAATGAATATTTTATTAGAAAAATTATGCAATCACAAACTATATAAAAACACAAATTCAGCTAACAATAAGAAATTTAAGATGCAATTACTTAGTATTGTTGATTTAATTTTTTGTTAAATTATCCATCAATCGTGTTGCGACTAAAGTTTCGATGTAAAATACTAGTTATGTCTTTTTGAACAACAGATACATAATAATTGTTAGAAAATTAGGATTTTAGAGCTTAATTTAATTATGTTTTTGATGTTAATCCTAAAATCTAATGATTGGAAATTGTTCATTGATATTTGAACTTAAATTTTCATGTATGGTTTTAAGAATTTTCTTAATGAAATCCATATGAAATGAGAGTTGAAAGTATCTTGAAAAAGCTTCGAATTTTTGAGAATGTTTTGTCCTACATTGAAATAAATAAAGGGGGTTGTGTGCTTTATATGGTATCACACACATGAATAGTATACAACTACTAAGGTGTGTGATGGTCCATTGTGTTGTTGTGTGCTTCACGTGCGCGTGGCCGCCGCCCTGCCACGCCACGGGTCAAAGGTCGATTTGGGCGAATGTCTCGGCTCCTCGCGTACGCGAGGCGAATAATTTAAATTCAAAATCTGATCAGTTTTGATTTTATTTATTAATGGAGCAGTTTAATTCATACATTAAATGTGTGGACAGTTTCACTTTTCCTCTCCTATAAATAGAGGCTAAAGTGAATGTATTTTACACATCACACAACATTATCTTCTCTTCTCCCACTCTGCGCAGGTAGGGGGCAATATTCTCTTCAAGAGCAGCCAGGGCTTCGAGCAAGGTCTGGTGACTCAGCTGTGATCTTCTTTCTTGGCGTTCTGTATCTGTGCACAACCATTATTTTTAGTCACTATTGAAAGTTATGGTTTCGGGTACATATTCGTTTTTCTCTTCGTTATTTTAGTTACTGATTTTGTTTACATGCATGTTTTGTTTTGTTAACTGTGGTCTTGGCCTGAACTTGCTAAATTTTTTTATATACTTGCCTCTATGTTGCTATATTTGTTAGTGAGTTTTAAAACATTCTTGAAGAGAATATTAGTTATTTAGAATTTAGCATAATGGTTAACGAAAGTGAGGTTATCGTTGGTGGTGGTAGCGGTTCGGGTGCAACTGCTGGGGCCATTGATTGGACCACCTATAGTTTCCCACAAGCTGTTGAACTAACCGGTTTACCGGAGAAATTCAATGGTGGCATTGGCTTTTCTCGCTGGCAGAAAAGGATGAAGTTGTGGCTGACTATAAAGGGTCTGTGGTCGGTTGTGGAATATGAGAAATCAATAGTGGATCAAGAGAAGGTTGACACAGTTAAGGCTTTTGCGAAGTGGGCTGATAAGGATGGAGTGGCTAGGGCGGCCATTCTGGTGGCACTAATAAACACTTTGTTTGATGTCTATTCTTCTGATGCCTACTCCGCAAAACTCTTATGGGAGAAGCTGGACCAGACACATAATACTGACTCACAAGATCTAGAAAAGTATTATGTGGCAAGGTTCCTCGAGTTCAAGATGGTGGACAATAAGTCCATGACTGAGCAGGTGCATGAGTTCGAGATGATAATACATGCTTTGAAGGAGTCTGAAATGGACCTCTCAGAGAAGTTCAAGGTGATGAGTGTGATTGAAAAGCTCCCGAAGTCTTGGGAAGAGTTCTCACTCTCTCTGAAAAGACAGAAAGGATAGATCACCTGGACCAACCTTATGTTGGACATCTCGGTGCAAGAACAACACAAGTCCAAACAGGGACATGTGATGCCAACTGAACACGGTACCTCGAAGGTAAACATAGCCTGTAGCACATAAGAGGAAGGCTTTTTCTAAGAAAGCTAATAGTAATAAACCTAAGAGTGATAAGGACAAGACCAAGAAACCCAAGGCAAACAAACCATGCTGGTCTTGTGGGCAGGTTGTGAAGGGTTTTTAGCACATAAACGCAGCGAAAATGTAAATTTAAATCTTAAAAAAAAAACGAAACCCTCCGCAGGATCCATGCGAAAAATAATATTTAATTCATAGTTCAGTATGTTTACCTTAAGAAGATTTACGTTAATGGAAAGATGGAGGTCTTTAATGGCGATCCAAAAATGATGAACGGAGATCCTTAGCAGCTGCTCCTCAAGTGTGAAGTACTCCACTGGTATCCACCAAGAAAACGATGTAATGAAGGAGGAGGAGATGGAGAGAATTAGGGTTTTGTAAATCCTTTTTGGTTGAGGCAAAAACAGGGTCTATAATAGTATATTTATAGGCAAAATTTTCAGCTGAAATTTTTTCCATAAAATATTATTATTATTAACCCTTTATTATTCTCACTAATAATTAAAACACCTTTTAATTATTAATTCTTTTTCTAAACTCTTTAGAAATAATTCTCTCACTTGATTTAATTTCCAAAAATTAAATTCTTAATTAATAATATTAAGAACCTTTTCTTAATTAATTTATAATCAATTAAATCTCATTAAATCAATTATTAAATTTGCCAATTAATTATTTATTTCATAAATAAATAATTATCAGCCATTATTAATTAATTCCTCCACCATTAAATCATTCTCTTTTTTGGTGTGACCCTGTAGGTTCAATATTAAGCCGGTAGTAGAAATAAATACTAATAAAACTATTTTATTATTATTTATATAAATTCTCTAATTCATTAAATATGATTAATTAATTAATCATATTTATTCTACATCTTGAGGGATACTTCTCAGCATATCGCGACTATCCGGATAATACGAATTCACTGCTTAGAATACCAAGAACCTATTCAGTGAGTAGTTACCGTACAATCAATTCCTTCTACCCTGCAATGTCACGATTAAATACAAGGCATGGAACTTGTGTCAAGCATATCTTATTTAATCACTTGCTTTCCCATTCACTATGCTTAGTTCTATTTAATGTAAATTAGAAACTCCTTTCTAATTTCATTCACTCTGGCCAGAGATTCCTGAACTAACATAAGTGGATCAGCATTGAACATTCTCTTCCTACACTGGAAGGGGTAGATCCTTTATTGATCATACCTATCTTCGTGTACAAATTCCTATACCCAGTAGAGCCCCTTATAATTGTCCCTTGAGACTAAGAGCTAAACCAAAGCATAGTTCAGTGTACACAAGATGACTATGATGACCTCAAGTCTAAGGATACTTGTACAACTATCCCTATGTGAACAACTGCTGACACGTGAGTGAACTCCATCAGTTGTTCAGCTGTGTGAGTCATGTTCAGTGAACTTATTCTATAATAAGCACCTACATACTAGCTATAGTGTCACCACAGAAATGTCTATGAGAACAGACATCTTTCATAATGAAGCAAGCATAGTATGTACCGATCTTTGCGGATCATTAATTACCAGTTAGTAATCCTACGACCAGGAACTATTTAAGTTTAGAGTTATCATCTTTTAGGTCTCATTATTATGATCTCATCATAATCCATAAAAAGCTTTACTCTAAACTGTGGTATATCTTATTTAAACATTTAAATAGATAGAGCCCGCAATAAAAACAAAACAAGTCTTTTATTAATATCAATGAAATCAAAACAGATTACATAAAAGTTATTCCTAAATCCTCATACATGATTTGACTTAGGACATATCTCTTTCAATCTCCCACTTGTACTAAAGCCAATCACTTTGGTATCTAATACACATCTTGTCTTTATGACGATTAAAGTGACTCTGAGAAAGTGGCTTTGTGAGTGGGTCTGCTACGTTGTTATGTGTGTCAACTCTCTCGACGTTGACATCTCCTCTTTCAACAATCTGAATTACACCACCATTCAGAGTAAACACGTACCCTGACATGGATTTGTTATCACTTTCTGATTGAAAACTAGAGCCAGTATAACCCTCTATTTTTAACTCAGATTCACCATGAAAAATAAGAAAAATGTCCTGAGTCCTTTGCAAGTACTTAAGGATGTTTTTCACTGCTTTCCAGTGGTCTTCACCTGGATTGGACTGATATCTGCTCGTCACACTAATTGAATAAGCAACATCAGTCCTTGTACACAACATCGCGTACATGATAAATCCTATTGCTGAAGCATAAGAAATCTTACTCATACGCTCTTTTTCCTCAGGTGTCTTAGGAGACATTTTTCGGAAAGGGACACTCCATGGCTCATCGGTATGAGACCTCTTTTGGAGTTTTCCATGCTAAACCTTTTAAGCACTTTCTGGATGTATGTACCCTAGGTAAGACCTATCATTCTTCTAGATCTATCTCTATAGATCTTCATACCGAGAATGTAGGATGCTTCTCCCAAGTCCTTCATGGTGAAGTTCTTTGATAACCATACTTTGACTGATTGTAACATCGGTATATCATTTCCTATAAGAAGTATGTCATCCACATACAATACAAGAAATGTTACCGCGCTCCCACTAACCTTCTTGTAGATACATGGTTCATCTATATTTTTGATAAAACCAAATTCTTTGATTGTCTCATCAAAACGGATGTTCCATCTACGAGAAGCTTGCCTTAAACCATATATGGTTCGCAGCAGCTTACACACTAGGTGTTCATTTCCCTTGGAAAGAAAACCCTCTGGATGTGTCATATACACTTTCTCCTCAAGTTCCCCATTGAGGAAGGCCCTTTTCACATCCATTTGCCAGATCTCATAGTCGTAGTAAGCAGCAATCGCAAGCAAAATCTGAATTAATTTTAACAGGGCTACATGCGAAAAAGTTTCATCAAAGTCAATCCCTTGCCTTTGTTTGAATCTTTTTGCCACGAGCCTGGCCTTATAGGTCTCCACCTGGCCATCTGCTCCAATCTTTCTTTTGTATACCCACTTGCACCCAATAGGCTTAACACCTTCAAGCGCCTCAACTAGAGTCCATACTTAGTTGGTATACATAGATTCCATTTCGGATTTCATGGCACTATGCCATTTCTCTGAGTCAACACTACTCATAGCCTCATATAGGTCACAGGGTCATCATCATCAATGATTAACAACTCATTGTCATTCTTAATGACAAGGCCATAATACCTATCAGGTTGGCGAGACACTCTCCCTGTCCTACGAATGGGTTGTTCCACAGAAGGTTGTTCAGTCTGAACAGGTGTTTCCACTTGATCCGTAGTAGTTTGTGCTTCTTGAACTTCATCAAGTTCAATTTTGCTCCCACTATTTCCTTCAAGGATAAACTCCTTTTCCAAGAAGGTAGCATGTCTGGAGATAAACACCCGATGATCGGTGTAAAAGTAATACCCCGAAGTCTCTTTAGGATATCCCACAAAATTACATTTTACGGATCGAGATTCTAGCTTATCTGGGTCAACTTTCTTGACATAAGCTGGACATCCCCAAATCTTAACGTGTTTAAGACTCGGTTTCCTTTCTTTCCATATCTCATATGGTGTTTGAGGAACAGATTTGGAAGGCACCTTATTCAGTAAATATGCTGAGGTTTCCAATGCATAACCCCATAGGAATACTGGAAGATTCGCATAGCTCATCATGGACCGAACTATGTCTAACAAAGTTCAATTTCTCCTTTCAGATACCCTATTTAACTGTGGAGTATATGGAGGAGTCCACTGGGAGACTATACCATTTTCTTTGAGATAATCTAGAAACTCTCCATTCAAGTATTCACCACCTCGATCTGATCGAAGAGTTATAATACTGTGTTTGGTTTGTTTCTCCACTTTATGTTTATATTCTTTGAACTTTTCAAAGGCTTCATACTTGTGTTTTGTGGCGCCCTCCAAATCCGGGTCAGAAGTTTGGGGTCCACAACGCAAACACAAAATATCAACCTGTATAAGAAATATTATTTATAATGACCCTACTTCACAAAACCACGGATCGCAACAGGTTAAAGTATGAAAACAAGCCACAACCTTAATTATTATATCGTACCAAATCCCAACTAATTTAACTTACAATTGATAATAAAATCATTCTTACAACCTTGCTATCTCACTACTGCCATAAGCTCCTGCTAGCTCGATCAATCATAATCTGGAATCCTAGCTCGAACATTGAACTGGGAAACCTTGTTATCAACCGTATCCTTCTTAACTGTAGAATATATAAAAAGATTCGCAAGAGTGAGCTAACTAGCTCAGCAAGTCATATTATCAATAACTGAGGTTAGACAATAATAAATGAGATGATTCAAAGGAATCAAGTTTCTTGTTAAACAACCAATAGAATTGGATATTCATTTTAAGTTTTTAAAACCAAGGTTAGGCTGCTGATCAGTCACGCACTAACCCCGAGCAAAGCACACAGCACTGCTCTAACTACTGGATCCAAGGCACACATTGGCCTAACTTGACCATCGATATGGTCTGACCACGAATCTGGTCCATACAAAGAAAACTATCCAATTCTAAAGCATTTCAATATGATAAACAATAGAGTTCAATAAAACCAGATCATAATCAATAACCATAAAACATTTGTAAAAGAGCATGGTAAAAGTTCATAGTTACCAAAAAGGGTATGTCAAAATACATAAAAGAAGTGGCCTTCAGCCGGTAGGATAATCGGGTATTAGATGAATAGTATTTTTCCAAAGTTTTAGTGCTTTGATATCACAAGGTATGGTTAAGTATAAAAGTTTTTGTATATATAAACAATTTTGTTCCAGTGTTTGGTATATGATGGATATATATTTGTGGAGTAGTATCGTATTTGTGTGGTTTAATATTTGGTAAATCCACAAGAAATGGTTCACAAAGAATAAGGCTTACGGCTCAAAGATCAAATGATGTGGCTCAGGTTCAAGGCTGGAGGATTCAAAGTATTTCCAATATAAAACAGAGCTATTTTAAATATTAACAATAGGTCACAAGAGAATTTAGAAATATTTGCAATAAATCTCGAGAAAGGTTTAGAAGTACTTGCCTTATCATAATTGATTCCAACCTCACTTGTACTTGTCTACGACTCTATTCAACCACCATTCATCTGTTTCTCCTATGCCTCGCTTCTAATCTCTGCTCACTTGCTGTATTTTCTACATGTCAATTCTATTTTCTGATCACCTGCTTCTCTTTCTTACGCCTTGCTTACTCTGCTAGGCATCATAAGTATCTATCAATATTCCACGCATACGATTCTGTTCAACACATACTTTTATCAACCCTTCGTTTCACCCAAATCCGATTAACGGATTGAAAGTTACGCCATAAACAGTAATCATCGAATATATAAACCGACAGTCAATCAATAAGTCACACATAATACATCACGTAATCAATGACATATCATTTATAAAGACATTTCGGGTCATTAATAGGCTTTCTGGTATTTAAAATGATTTTTAAAACATTTTTCGGAATTAAAACGGGTCGTTGGATCAATTTCGGAATAATAAACAGGGTTCGGTTGGCCAATTCTGGCTCCGAAACAATTTTAGAATAATTATCGAGCCTTGAAAATAATTTAGAATAATATTTTAAAGCTCGAAACTATTTTTCGAAATTTTTAAATCATTTTTAAATAATTAAATCTAATTAAATAATTAATTAAAAATCAATTAATAATTAATTAAATCAATTAATCAATTAATTTTCGAATTAATTGACTAATTAATCAATTAAAAATTAACTGAAATTAATTAACTAATTAATTCAGATTTATTTGTGAATTAAAAAATAATTTTCGGAATTAAAATAATAATTTTTAGAATTTTCAGAAATTAAAAACGGATTTTTATAATAAAAATAAATAGGAAATATGATTTTTAAACATTTTTAAAACAGGAATCCAATTTTTGCAAAGTCTGGAAACTTCAGGGACTAAACTTCATCATCTACAAAACTACAGGGACTAAACTGCAATTTTGCAGTCCAGTCGCCGGAAAACACAGGGGTGGCCGGAGAACACGATTCCGGCCTCCTCACCTTGCCACAAGCTCCAGATCACATCTACGGATTACCAAGAACATAACCATGCAATCAAATCGATCTAACAATCCCTGAGTTGGCCTGAATTTGGCCGTGAAGTTTGCCAGTTTCCGGCGAACTTCGGAAATATTCAAAACACAACTCCCTTCTCTACAGACCTCGTTGATTCATGAAACTTATACGACTGGATTTCAAATTTTACAGAGAACAGAATCCACTATATCACAACATCAATCTATTCCAGAATAAGAAACCCCCAAATTTCAATTAAGAACATTCATACGGGTTATAAACCCTAATTTTGAAATTCGAAAATCAAACTCAAATTTGAACATGTTATTGGACTCCAAATCAGACGTATAATATACCAAAATCATCAGGAAAACAAGCTCTACAACATGCAATCATCAAATCATACAAACAATCATCCGAACAAAAATTCATATTTTTCATGAAAATAATTCGAAAATAATTAAATTTATAAAAAATCAACCTTTGATTCTGCAGTAAAACAGGTCCTGGAATCTGATATTACTCCTTGAGACCTTCAAATTGGTTACTCCAACTTTCCAAACGGATTTCACTAACACCTTGAATTTGTGGTTTGATTCTCAGAAAGGTTTATGAATATATGATTTTTCTCTGTAAAAATTATATAATTATCTGTCTGCAAATGATTTTGATACGAAATAAAATACGGTAAAAGGCTATTTATAATTACGGAGAATTAGTATCCCGTTGGATCATTCCGGATATAAAACGGTACGTTTATTTATAAAAACTGATCCAAACGGTATCGGTTTTCGGGATAATTATCCAAATCAGTACAATTTGTACTGCAGTCTTGGTCTCAGCGCCTGGTTACACGTACTACGAGGTGATAATTGTGATAGTTTAATAAAAAGCTCCCGTTTATCGAAAATACGGGTTTTATTGATTTACCGAAACGAATATTGTATCGAAAATATTGCGCCGGGACCCGCGCAGGACAAACCGTACGCCGGATCGAAAAAGTCGAAACATGGAAAATGCGCGGAATATTGCAATTAGGTTAGGAAGGAGTTCTCGGAAGAGTTTCGGGTTCTAAAAACGTAAAAACGGTTAACGGTGGTTGGTTCCCGTTTTCATAAAATAGGTTTTAAATACCCGGAACAAGAGTTTAAAAAAATCCATATGATTCCTATAAATTCATAAATTAACATAAAAATAATTAGGAAGATATGACAATTATCTATATTTTATTTTGGACATAAAAAAATTGAAATACTCAATTAATAATATTTTTAAACATCCAAACATATTTAACACTTAACAAATAATTCACAAAATAGATACTGAACATACATACTAATTATTTATTAGCAAAAATAATTATACGATATATCCCGGATATTACATGTTTCATCAAATACACATATCAGAATCTAGATCTATCATCTATGAAAGTAATGAAGTACGAAAATCCACCCATGACTTGCGTAGACATTGGTCCACATACATCTGTGTATACCAATCCTAGCAAATCTGCAACCCTCTCTCCATGTCCACTAAATGGAGATTTGGTCATTTTACCCAATAGACAAGACTCGCATGTAGGATATTATTTAAAATCAAAGGGGTCAAGTAACCCTTCCTTATGCAATGTCCGCAGTCTATTTTCACTAATATGACCTAGCCTACAGTGTCATAAATAGGTCAGATTTTCATCATCTCATTTTCTTTTATTAGTTTGTTCAATCTGAAGTAAATCATGCTCTACGTCATATACATACAGACCATTATTTATAATACCACGTCCATAAAGAACATTATCTCTAAGGATAGAACATTCATTATTCTTAATAATAAATGAAAAACCATCCAAATCCAACATAGGGATAGAAACAATATTCCTCACAATAGAGGGAACGTAATAACAATTATTCAGAATAATAGTCTTGCCCGTAGGCATATGTAAACTAAATGATCCTACAGATATGGCCGCAACCCTTGCTCCATTGCCCATACGTAGAATCACCTCATCTTTTTCAAGAGTCCTACTTCCCTTTAGTCCTTGCAACGAATTGCAAATATGAGAACCACAGGCGGTATCTAATACCCAAGTAGAAATTTGACCTAGTGACATATTAACTTCGATCATGAACATGCCTGAATCAGAAGTGATAGTCTTACTACCCTTCTTCTTCTTCAATTCTGCAAGGTAAACCTTGCAGTTCCTCTTCCAGTGCCCCAACTTGTTACAGTGAAAACAAACAGCTAAATTAGGACCAGTCAACTTGTGAGCATCTAGTATGCTTCAGAGTGATAGTGTAGAAGACATGACGAATATAGTAAATCTGTAAATAATAAACACATAACAATACTTAGCAAATATTCAATTTCATTTCAAAACACTATATGAATCGGGTCTTTATCCATAAGTGTCTCCCACTAGTTTATCTAATTTTTTCAACCCCTTAAGTGAAAATTAAGCATTCATAATGCTAGTGGGAATAGGGATCCTACATTACATCACACAACCTCGGCTGTGGCACGAAATGTCATGTGATGTTCAATAGGCAGACAACTCTTGTCAATTACATCTTATGTTATTCCCTAATATAGTTTAGCCTCTTGAATAATTGAGTCACGACTGTGGCACGACAAACTCAATATTCTAAGTCAAGTCTAACCCAACATTTTGTACAATTGAATCAGTCTCCAACGGCCTAAGGCTGTAGCACGTACCGACCTTTAGATTCTAATTCAATGTACACATCTCTATGTAATAGACAAGTATTTCTTATTTCGAAATCAAAGCCCTCGGCTGTAGCACGAAACGACAATGATTTAAAAATAAGAACCACTTTCTACCATGTTGGAAGGCTATGACCGACACAATCCCGTTGTGTCATTGGCCAATTACTACTTGATATTATATAATTTTAGAGGGATTATATTACGTTAAAATCATAATCATATTATACAGAGATTCTTCCTTTTAAATTAAATATTTCAAATCAATAATCGATAATCAGATGATTCCCAGATCGGGTGGAGCACTGTCAAGAGGCGTCACTTAATAACCCTTCCTTACAGATAGAAATCTGTTGTTGACAGAATCATCCTTTTTCTCAATAGTGAAAATTCATATTCAATTACGTGTTTCATAAACACAAGAATCTCATGATCGTATTCATAATATTTATTATTAAGGCAAGAAATGATTTCTATTCTAAATTTTCTAGAGCACGCCTTATATTGATTTAAGTTCACCTAAATCTATCATCGCATGGTAAATATAGGCATATATCTCATATATAAAATTAAATAAACAAGTAAATGTAGTGAAATAAAGTAAATATGTTTGGTTATGACCCCATCCTATGTGATCTTTATCAATCTCATGATAAAGATCAAGGTCAATCTAATATGGTGATGGAAATAAATACAACTACTTATTACATAAGTCTTCTCGTATGCCTCGTCTTCTTCTTTGTATCACCTCCATTGGATAGCCTTCTTGAGTCTTCAATTACATTACATGATTGAAAGTAAAACTAATCTAATGAACTTACAAGAATATCTCGAGTTACATTCGAGATTTATGATTACAAAGATTGACGACATGCAAGTCGTATTTAAAACCAAAACCAAAACCATTACACTAAGGTCGAAAGGCCATAACCATCCATCATGATCATACAACACATAAAAGCATGTTAAAACACATAATCTGATCTTAACATATCATATTATCCATGATCTAATCATAAAAAGAAAATATGACAAAAATCAGAAAAATCAGAATCAAATCAAAAAAAACAAGAATCACTGTTTACGGGCAGTAAACGACGTCAAACACCTTACAGACGAGTCGTTGATAGCTTTAACTATCAGTTTTGTTCAAACGCTCGTTTACCTATGGAATAGGGTATTCGTTTGCGTAAATCGGACAACAGACCCAGATTTCAGCAAATCTACAGCAGCCAATTCAGAATCCGTATCTAATATGATTCTCATAATTAGAACAAACATAAATCATGTATATATCAGTATATATACAGATTACATAATTATCTTATAATTATACAACTCACATGAATATCATATATTCAAAACCATACATATATAAGCATATTATATCAACATCAAATCATGGCGAATCACGTACATGCTCATATATCGAAAACAGTTAAACACATAAACGAATTAAAAACTTTTCGCAAGTAGCTCTGATGTCATTGAAGGGTTTTTAGCACATAAACGCAGCGAAAACATAAATTTAAATCTTAAAAAAAAACCGAAACCCTCCGCAGGATCCATGCGAAAAATAATATTTAATTCGTAGTTCAGTATGTTTACCTTAAGAAGCTTTCCGTTAATGGAAAGATGGAGGTCTTTAATGGCGATCCAAAAATGATGAACGGAGATCCTTAGCAGCTGCTCCTCAAGTGTGAAGCACTCCACCGGTATCCACCAAGAAAACGATGTAATGAAGGAGGAGGAGATGGAGAGAATTAGGGTTTTGTAAATCCTTTTTGGTTGAGGCAAAAATAGGGTCTATAATAGTATATTTATAGGCAAAATTTTCAGCTGAAAATTTTCCGATAAAATATTATTATTATTATTAACCCTTTATTATTCTCACTAATAATTAAAACACCTTTTAATTATTAATCCTTTTTCTAAACTCTTTAGAAATAATTCTCTCACTTGATTTAATTTCCAAAAATTAAATTCTTAATTAATAATATTAAGAACCTTTTCTTAATTAATTTATAATCAATTAAATCTCATTTAATCAATTATTAAATTTGCCAATTAATTATTTATTTCATAATAAATAATTATCAGCCATTATTAATTAATTCCTCCACCATTAAATCATTCTCTTTTATGGTGTGACCCTGTAGGTTCAATATTAAGCCGGTAATAGAAATAAATAATAATAAAACTATTTTATCATTATTTATATAAATTCTCTAATTCATTAAATATGATTAATTAATTAATCATATTTATTCTACATCGTGAGGGATACTTCTCAGCATATCGCGACTATCCGGATAATACGAATTCACTGCTTAGAATACCAAGAACCTATTCAGTGAGTAGTTACCGCACAATCAATTCCTTCTACCCTGCAATATCACGATCAAATACAAGGCATGGAACTTGTGCCAAGCCTATCTTATTTAATCACTTGCTTTCCCATTCACTATGATTAGTTCTATTTAATGTAAATTAGAAACTTCTTTCTAATTTCATTCACTCTTGCCAGAGATTCCTGAACTAACATAAGTGGATCAGCATTGAACATTCTCTTCCTACATTGGAAGGGGTAGATTCTTTATTGATCATACACTATCTTCGTGTACAAATTCCTATACCCAATAGAGCCCTTATAATTGTCCCTTGAGACTAAGAACTAAACCAAATCATAGTTCAGTGTACACAAGATGACTATGATGACCTCAGGTCTAAGGATACTTGTACAACTATCACTATGTGAACAACTGCTGACACGTGAGTGAACTCCATCAGTTGTTCAGCTGTGTGAGTCATGTTCAGTGAACTTATTCTATAATAAGCACCTACATACTAGCTATAGTGTCACCACACAAATGTCTATGAGAACAGACATCCTTCATAATGAAGCAAGTATAGTATGTACCGATCTTTACGGATTATTAATTACCAGTTAGTAATCCTATGACCAGGAACTATTTAAGTTTAGAGTTATCATCTTTTAGGTCTCATTATTATGATCTCATCACAATCCATAAAAAGCTTTACTCTAAACTGTGGTATATCTTATTTAAATATTTAAATAGATAGAGCCCGCAATAAAAATAAAACAAGTCTTTTATTAATATCAATGAAATCAAAACAGATTACATAAAAGTTATTCCTAAATCCTCATACATGATTGGACTTAGGACATATCTCTTTCAGGTTGGGCATTGGAGTAAGGACTGCCCTACGAATGTTGTGCTTGGAACCGCAAGTGGGCGTGTAGTGAACATGGTCGTTGGTGAGGCTACGGCTTCTGAAACCGACGTTGACCGGTATGTATCCTACAACCCTGTAATATTTTCTACCTATCTGTCAAATGAATGGTTGATAGATACTGGAGCTAATGTACATATTTGTGCTGATATTAGTTTATTTGTATCTTATCAACAGAGTCATAGCCTGACTGTGAAGATGGGGAATGCTAGTGCTGCTCAAGTACATGGAGTTGGAAACGTGCATCATGTTCCCGACATGCGTAGAAATATAATAAGTGGAAGATGTTTAGTTTCTAATGGTTTTGAAATTTCGTTCAAATGTAATAAAGTAGTTCTTATTCACACTGGTACATTCTTTGGCAAGGGTTACTTGTCAAATGGTTTATTTGTTATTAATGTGGATCCCGTTTTAGGAAATTTGAATAATAATGTTATTTCTTTTGTTAACTGTATTGAATCCTCGAATATATGACATGCTAGACTAGGTCATTTAAACTTTGATGCTCTTAAGAACATGATGAACTTAGAGTTGATTCCAAAACATACCATAGAAAAAAATTCTAAATGTCAAGTATGTGTGTCTGTTAAATAAATAAGGAAACCTTTTCATAACGTTGTTAGGAATTCAGACTTGTTAGATTTAGTACGCACTGATATTTGTGAATTTGGTGGTGTGTTGACCAAGGACCAGTTTAGATACTTCATTACTTTTATAGATGATAATAGTAGATATTGTTATGTTTATTTACTTAGACATAAGGAAGAAGCACTTAGTAATTTTATTATATATAAAACTGAAGTAGAAAAATAAATTAGTAAGGTACTTAAAAGGTTGAGATCTGATAGAGGTGGTGAGTATACGAGTAATGCTTTTAATGAATTTTGGGCAAACAATGGTATAGTTCATGAAGTTACTCCACCATACACACCTGAGTCTAATGGGGTTGCTGAGCGAAAGAACAGAACATTTAAAGATATGATTAATAGTATGCTTATTAACTCTGGGTTGCCTAAATACATGTGGGGAGAGGCTCTAAATACGGCTTGTTATATTTTGAATAGAGTCTCTTTGAAACACATGGATAAGACATCCATGGAGTTATGAAAAGACATGATGACTAGTCTTAACTATCTTCGTGTGTGGGGGTGCCTTGCTAAGGTGCTTGTTCCTGAACACAAGAGAAAGAAACTAGGTCCAAAGACTGTTGACTGTATCTTTCTGGGCTATCTTGAAACCACTACAGCTATGAGATTTTTAGTGTTAAAATCTGACATAGATGGTATAGTGGAAAACACGATAGTTAAATTTTGAGATGCGACATTCTTTGAAGATGTCTACCCTATGAAGACTGGAATACCTGAAACGAATTCTGAGGAAGATCCGACTCACACATCAAGTTTTATTCCTGATCATGTGGAAAAGATGACAAATGTGGGGGCGGAACCTAGTAGTAGCTTTATTCCTAAGGAAGTAGAGGAACCAAGGAGAAGTAAGCGTGCAAAGGTAGTCAAGGATTTTGGAGGTGATTTCATCACTTACAATATCGAGGATGAACCTTTAAGTTTCCGACAAGCTATGGATTCTTCTGAGTCAAGGAACTGGAAGGGCGCTGTGAAGAGTGAAATTGACTCTATTGTTTCTAATGGAACATAGGAGTTGGTTGATCTCCCTCCTAGGTGTTCTACTATTGGGTACAAATGGGTCTTTAAAAGGAAGTTGAACCCTGACGGCTCAATAGACAAGTACAAAGCTAGACTGGTAGCTAAGGGTTTTAAGCAAAATGAAGGAATTTATTACTTTGATACATACTCTCCGGTTGCAAGAATGGTAACAATCTGAATGCTTATAGCATTGGCTTCAGTCCATGGTCTTATCATCCATTAGATGGATGTAAAGACGGCTTTTCTTCATGGTGAACTTGAAGAAGAGATTTATATGGATCAGCCTGAGGGATTTGTTGCATCTGGCAATGAAAGGAAAGTATGTAAGTTGATCAAGTCCATCTATGGCTTGAAACAAGCTCCCAGAGATTGGCATAAAAAGTTTGATGAAACTGTATTGCCTTTTAGTTATAAGATTAATGAAAGTGATAAGCGTATCTACACTAAAGTTAAAGGTAATGAGTGTGTTATTCTGTGCCTATATGTGGATGACATTATACTGGTTGGAACCAATATTGAGATTATTAACGAGACTAAAGAATTCTTGAAAAGGAATTTTGAAATGAAGGATATGGGTGAGGCAAGTGTGATTCTTGGAATCAAACTGATTCAGTCCACTAAAGGAATAACGTTGACTCAATCTCATTATATAGAGAAATCTATACTTGAGAAATATGGTTATTCACAGTGTAGAATCGCTAGTACACCCTATGATTCAAAAGTTGCCCCATAACTAAAAAAAGGAAGACAAGTCCTTACTGAGGACGCGTCTTGCCTGAGGGACGAAGTATTTCTTTGAGATAAAGTTTAGGCGCGTCAAAATATTAGGACGCGCCCCATTGTGCTTTGTGCCTTGACTAAATACACAGGTACAGCATAATGCCATGCTCATGTACTTTCCAAAACAAACAAAGATGCGTTCAACTAGACAGGACGCGCCCACAACGGACATTTGCTTGATCTGTGATAGTAGAAAAGATAACAACAATATTTCAAATGTGACGTGTCCTCAACACAAGACGCGCCCATATAAATGACAGAATAGAATATTTAAGTAAAAATCTGCATGGTTAAGGCAGAGAAGCTTCATAAAAAGTGCAAGCGAATGAAGTTCAAAAATAGTCAATACAATTTGCAAGGCTTCAAGGGGCCCGCGCCCTTAAAGTACTTCAAGTAAAGTACATAAAAAAACATAGGACGCGTCCTAGGCAGGAGGCGCGTCCTGAGGCTTGTCTTGGTCGTTCGCAGGGGGAGGTTGAGTCTGAAGCGGAGTAGGAGCAGGGGACGCGTCCTCTTCCTCTAAGCCCAGAAAAATTCTCTTGCTTTTGATAGAATCTGCGGCCCTGAACCTAAAATCATTGACCCATATCTGGGTAAGAATACTTCAGGAGTGCATGTGTCTCAGTTAAGGTATTCTCAGATTATTGGGAGCTTGCAGTATCTTGCTAACTGTACTAGACCAGATATTTCATATTCTGTGTCTAAGTTGGCTAGATATACAAGCTGTCCAAATAGAACTCATTGGGATGCTCTTGATAAAGTACTTAGATATCTAAAAGGCACAATGTACCTTAGTTTACACTACAGGAGATTCCCTGGTGTGCTTGAAGGGTACAGTGATGCAAGTTGGATAGCTAAGAAGTCTGGTTCCAATGGAGTGACTGGATACGTGTTCACCTTGGCTGGTGGAGCAATATCCTGGAAGTCAAGCAGACAGACTATAGTTACTCGGTCTACTTTTGAAGCTGAGTTGTGTGCACTTGATGTCATAGGGACGGAGGCTGAATTGTTACACGGACTTATGTCTGCGATACCTGTAGTAAGCAGACCGCCTATTGCTATTCACTGTGATAGTCGAACAACTATCGACAAGATTAGCAGTAAAAAGCATAATGCTAAAACTAAGAGACACATCCAAGTTAGACTCAAGTCTATAAGGGGTTTAATGACTGATAGGATCATAGCTATAGAGTTCATAGGAACTCAGAATAATATAGCTGATCCTCTTACTAAAGGACTGGAACCTGCAGTGGTCCTGAAGTCAAGGTTGGGGATGGGACTGTCAACCTATCATAATTCATCAACAGTGGGAACCCAATACACATGAGAGGAGATCCCTCGAAGTGTATTCAATGGGTAATAACAAGCTGTAAGGATGAATTGGTAGTACCTTTGCTACATAGATGATACTATAGTATCTGAGTCTATCCCCTGTAAACCTAGAAGGTACTGACACTGCTAGAAAAGCAAGAGTGTTAAAACTCTGAATGGGGTCAAGTCATTTGACGAGATATAGGCAGTATATCTCTGGAGATGCCCAGCTAAGCGAATGTAATTGTGTGGTCAAAATTAGAGGATAGGGTTAATCCTTGAAGCATTCGACGAACAGGATCGAGACATGACCATTAATGTCTCAAAGCCGTAGATTGGCACCATAGCCTTTGACTTGTCGTCGTCTATGGAATATGGTTATACAAAACGGATTAAGATTCAAGGTGAAACATTCCATCTGAATCCGATAGCCATTGAAGTAGAGGATTTAGGAGGGTTCAAACCCGGAAGGGTACCGACTCTGGAAAACAAGTCATGATGGAAAATAATCGCATTTCTGTATGGATTTGTGGGGGATTGTTAGAAAATTAGGATTTTAGAGCTTAATTTAATAATGTTCTTGATGTTAATCCTAAAATCTAATGATTGGAAATTGTTCAATGATATTTGAACTTAAATTTTCATGTATGGTTTTAAGAATTTTCTTAATGAATACCATATGAAATGAGAGTTGAAAATAACTTGAAAAAGCTTGGAATTTTTGAGAATATTTTGTCCCACATTGAAATAAATAAAGGCGGTTGTGTGCTTTATATGGTATCACACACATGAGTAGTATACAATTACTAAGTTGTGTGAAGGTCCATTGTGTGGTTGTGTGCTTCACGCGCGTCGCCGCCCCGTCGTCATGCACTTGTGATCTTCTTTCTTAGCGTTCTGTATCTGTCTCAACTTGCTAAATTTTTTATATGCATCTAATTTTAAAAGAAAAATTATAATAATCGTACAATTTTATTTATTATATATTTTAATAAAAAATTAAAATAAAATTTTATAATCATTATTTAATATTGATATTTTGATCTAGTCAAAAAAGATTGACATGTGATTTATATGATTTATTACATTGTATATGAAAAAGTGCTTATATTGTAAATCATGCATCGAATTAATTTATTAACCGTCCGGTGAACAAAATGAAAATGTGATTTTAGGTATCGATTAAAATCTCGTTCACATGCCTTAACCTGTTCGGAATTCCACCATCCAAACCAACTAACCAAGTAGTTGCAAACTGTATATAGTCCACTACCTGCCAACTAATAGTATGACACAGTGCAGGGATGGAGCCAGAAGCCAGATTTTGGGGTGATAGAATTTTTTTTTCCGAGTAATTAATATATATTTTTAATTTATTAAATATTAAATAAATTTATAAATATTATTTTTAACAATTAAAATGTATAAATATACTTAAATTCGTGTATCTAAATTCATAACTATTATAAACATCATTAATATTAATACTAATTCATAAAATTTCTATATTTTTGAGGGGGCGAAAATTAAAAATACGAAAAATCTAATACTAAATATACAAATATGTAATTTTTTTCCTTCAATTTTAATACTAATTTCATTATTTTACCCGAGTTTGGGGGTGGCGGCAACACCCGCCTGCCACCCCTTACCTCCGTCCCTGAATTACAGTGTATATTCTTTATAAATGCTGCTTCTGTTTTGTCTAGGGATAAATAAATAATGGTTGACGGATTAACACAGGCATTTGTTACAGCACTCAGCCTAAGTTTGGAAAATTGCACACACCAAAAACGATTATGTGTTTAAGTTTTAGCCAAATAATACCAAACAATTTAAAAACTTCAAACAAGAAACAAACAGATTTAGTGCCCGTTAGAAGCCTAGGTAGTCCACCCACCTTCCAGCCAAAACACAAATCACACATCTTCGATCATAAATCCTGGTGTACAATCTATAAATACGCACAAAATGACGACTCTAGTTACATGTAGGACTTATAAGAGTTCTGTTTAATCTAGCTATATCAGAAAGTCACACAGGAGGTGATCAATGGCGTTGTATGAAGAAGAAACTTTTGCCCCGGTTAGTCCAAATGGCCAATGCTTAACCACCTCCGCCTTTACTCTCACCGTTGTTGTCGTCTTCGAGTTCCAAGTTCCCATCCATGACTTGCCAACTATTTCTATGCTGGAGACTCTCTTCGTACCTATTAACCGTCGCTTTTCTTCTCTTCTGGTATTTTCTTAATCTTCTTCTTCACTTTCGTGATTAGTAATCACCTGTGTTATCTGTAACACCTCAAGGCTAGAATATGTAAGAAAAGAAAACATTGATTTTGGTTCATTGTAAGGCATATAAGCCTAATTACACAAAAAGTCCTTTGCTAGCTAAACAATGATTTAGATTTGTTATTTTTGTATAGGATTGTATAGAATTGATGTGCTAGCTACATGTAAATGATAATTTGAGAACAATGCAGGTAGGAGAAAAGAATGGCGAAAAGAAATGGAAGAAAGTGGAGGTGAATGTCAAAGAACATGTTAAGGTTCCAACAATCCCCACCGGGAAGTCACCCGAATATTATGAGAAGTATCTGGTCGAATACCTATTGAATATATCATCAGAGCCACTTCCAGAACACCGACCACTATGGGAACTTCACGTATTTCCTTGTCCCACTATCCGTGCAGCAGGGAACCTAATTTTCAAGTTTCACCATGCACTTGGGGATGGCTATTCTATCATGGCAGCTATTCTTTCTATGGTGAAGCGAGCAGATGATCCGTCTCTTTCTGTAACATTTCCTTCGTGGAATTCATCATGTACCTCATCAAAATCTGAAAGTAGTCATGATGTTAAAAGCGTTTTGAAGCGCGTGCCTCTGGTTTCATCATGGATTTTAAATACTGTCAGAGATTTTGGATGGAGTGTTTTGAAAAGCAGCGTGCTTGCAGATGATTTGTCTCCAATTCGATCTGGAGAAGTTGGGCTCGAGTTTCTTCCTATGGATATAAGTACTATGGAGTTTTCTTTGGACCATATCAAGCAAATAAAGACCAGCCTTAAAGTGGTAATATATAACACTTCATAACCGGTGTTTTATTTTTTAATTTTTTTGATAGTTTAACACATTCACATACGCACCCTGTCAATGTCGAGAGAGATACCGCGTGATCAGGGGCGGAACCAGAAATATAGCTCAGGAGGACCGAATAATGTTCAGGGCCGGGGCCGAACTAAACTATTTTACTTTTTTTTCAATGATTTTCACTTATTTTTTCATGAACTTAGACAGTTGCCCGGGGCTCAATCCTCTAGTTCCGCCCCTGTGCGTGATCAAGTGGCCAATATGGTTATATTTTTATAATTTCATTTGATATTCATTAAAGTTTTAAATTGCATGACCTTAAATTTCACCAGACTGTGAACGATGTGATCACCGGAGTAATCCATCTAGGAACTCGGTTGTACATGAAATGCAAAGACAAGAACGCTGGGGACAAAAAAGCTACTACAGTGGTGTTACTCAACACCAGGAGGAACATGGAAGCTAGTAACAAATCTTCAAGTGAAATGATCAAGCCCAATGTCACAATTCCATGGGGTAATCATTTTGCCTTCTTGCAAATTCCCCTACCTAAACTAAGTAACACTTCTCCTGGTTATGATCCGTCCCCCAATTTCGACCCCCTTCAATTTGTCTACGAATCACACCATGTGATCAAAAGAAAGAGAAATAATCCAGCTGCTTTCCTCACCGGTGGATTACTGGATTACATTAGAAAAATCAAAGGTCCTGAGGTACGTTTATACATTTATGCACAACAGCACTAGCTAAATGTACATTCTTTTATTAATGCTATGGCCAGTTCTCGACAATTTTCAAACTAATCGCCGAATGATAATTTATACTTGACACAACATGTATGTGACAGACACCAGCTAGATACATATACAAAACGATGTCGAATTCCAGCATGGGCATCAGCAGCTTGATTGGACCAGCAGATCAAATGAGTTTATGTGAGCATCCCATTAGCGGCATCTACTTTTCTGTGGCAGGCGTTCCTCAGGTCGTCATAACTTAACTTGATACTAAATCCAGGATTTATACTTATTAGAATTGACAAACACTTATTATAGTGGTTCTTAAATATTTGTCAACCAATTCGATTGCTTAATGGAATCGATATTGCTAATTTGCAGAGTCTTCGAGTATCGGTGTTGAGTTACATGAGCAAGGTGAGAATTTCGTTTGCAGTGGACAAAAATTTCATTGATTTGGAGAAGTTGAAGACATGCGTCCAGAATGCCTTTGAATCTATTTCCAAAGCTGCACTTCATTCTTAAAAGTCTGCACACACATTTCTACAGATTGTCTGAGTGCTTTTAACAATAAATCAGCAATACTTATCATAACTACATAAAGAATGAAGTAATTTACTTGTCTGCATAAAAAAGAGTGTGATAGTTATTGTAAATCTTAGTCAGCCATCCGAAATTTGGCCTGTATTATGTAATTTGTTTTTTTATCGTTTGTATGTTGGACCAAACACTCATGTCATGTATACAGTATACCTACTCTGGGCTATGAATTACAACCATTTTAGTTATTTAAAATAAATAATATACTTCCGACAAGAAAAAATACTTTTTTTCGCTTAGTATAACTCTTCTAAAATCCAATTTCTATATATTTTTTATTTATAATCTTCATTCGTGTTGTACGATAGTTTTTTTTTTTTTTATGTTTTTGATTAAGGATTACTCCCTCTGTCCCGTTGATTTCTATACGTTTACTATTTGCACGTATTTCGAGGTCTCTATAAAATATAGTTCCGTAATGTTTTTTTCAAAAAAAATTTTTTTGAATAAAAGTTTAAACATGAAACTTTTTTTCAGAATTTTTTTTAAAAAAAAAATATTGTGGAATTATGTTTTAAATGAGCATTGAAAAGCGTGTCGAAAAGTAATGTATAGAATTCAATGGGACAGAGGGAGTATGTCTCTAAGACTATAACCATGATTTTTGGAAGTAGTACTTCTGCCAAGTCAACGGCATCATCATTTTGATCATCTTCTATCTCAATAATTATCATTTATTATATCAAAGTCAAATCATCCCACGTTTAATCTCAATTCTGGAGATATAATTTTGTGGGGGTGATTTATGAGTTTTCAAAGGTTAAAAGTTGACATATTTGAGACAGTTAACACGTAGAGGTAGGGTTGCAAACGAACAGAGTCGAGCTGAGTTCTGTCCGAGCCGAGCCGAACTTAGTTTATTTTTAAAACGATTCGAGCCGAGTTTAATAATCGAGCGGAAATTGATGTTCAAACTTGACTCGTTTATAAACGACTCGAACTCGAGCCGAACACGAGTTTGTTCACGGACAACCGAACTGGGCCGAACTCGAGTTGAGTCGAGTTTGTCCACTAATATTTTCAATATATTTTTTTCAATCTAATAATCTTAAATTATAATCATAATTTTACAAGTTGTATCGAGATCAAATACTAGTTTTACATTAAAATTATATATGCACACTCACACTTCACACTTATTTTTTAATTTAGCTATATCTTTTATTTTTCAAGACGATTTTTAAAAATATATCCAATTTTATTTTTAATTATTGAAACATTTGTAACTTTATAAATCGTACATTACTTTTTAAAATGACGATGTCAAATTTTATTATGTTTGTTATTTTACTTAAATTTGGTTTATGTAAATTACAAGTTATTTAATGATGTTTATGAAATATGAATAATAGGAGATGAATGTATCATGATAACAATTTGATAATTACTTACGAAAAACTAAGTGTTGAATTTAGAAAAATAAATAAAATTTCTAAAATAATTAAATAATTAATAAATCATGAAAAAATGTACCAGTAAAAACATACATTTAAGTGATTAGTTATAATTTATTATTTATAATATATATAAACTTTATCTGAACCGAGTCGAGTTACCGAGTTTGAGCCGAGTCCGAGCCGAGTCCGAACTAAATGAGCCGAGTCTGAGCCGAATAGACAAAATATTCGGCTCGGCTCATAGAGGGGCATCAGTTACTCGGCACAAGACAGCGTGGCATAAACTTAACACTTCATACTTCACATTTTAACTTGTCATGCTAGATTTTTTTAAAATCTGTGGAACATTGTTGATGGGAAAACAGAGTATTATCTTACATGTAATTTGGGTTAAATGGCGTATTAGTCATTTAACTGACCGAAAACTTTTAATTGGGTCATTCAACTCAAAAAACTTTCAATTACATCATTTTACTCTTAAAAAATTTCATTCAGGTTACTCGCCGTTATATTCCGTTAAAAACTTGACGAAATGTTGACTAAGCTTGTGACTTAGTTTAAATAAATTCATTGGGCATGTACAGTTAGATAAAGCGGCGTCATGGTCACTCAACTGACTCAAAACTTGCGATTTGGTCATCAAACTAATTTTTTTTTTCCATTCACCGATCATTATGTCCATTAATAACTGAAAAGAAAATCGAACGAAGAGCTCTCGTACAACCCCTCTCTCCTCTTTTAAAAAATTCTTGAACATATAAATGCAATAAATAAATGTATCAATCTGTTGTTCAATTCCCATATAAAAATCGTTACATATCATAAAATATCTCAAAAAAATTTAAAATTTCAAAATTTTAAAAATTGTTCTCAAAGTTTTTATTGGGATTTATTTCAAAATCCCAAAATTGTTCTCTAATGACACATAACGTGATTTTATTTTTGGACTCGTATGTTTGCATGGTAGTCTCTTATCATAAATATATTTTTTAATAATTATTTATTTTGAATGACTTTTAACAACCCGTTCAACCCAACCAAAATCGACGAACAAAGGGTAGGCTTAGGTTGCATTTTTATTTTTTATGGGCCGGGTTATAAAATTTCAAACCTTGGGTCAGGTTGCTAAAATATATTTAACTCGACCAACCCACCTATGTGCACCCCTAGTTTCTGTAGGTAAAATTATTGATGATAATCTGTGTATTTGTTGTAAAGAGGTGTGATAAGAGAGCTTTTAACGTTGTTTGAAGGAGGAGACTGTAATACATAATAGATGATGTCAAAGAACTCTGGAGCTAATAATATCATCAACATCTATGATCAAAGGAATATATCTAAATGCCAAAACAACTAATGGATGTTGAATAAATCTAAATGCAACTCAACAAAAGAAGACCATTTGGATAAAGTTTTGACATCATCAATCAGAACTTGTGCATAATTTCATAATGAACAAGTTGGGGGAGATTGTAATACATAATAGATGATGTCAAAGATTACTGGAGCTAATAATATCATCAACATCTATGATCAAAGGATGGAAGATTTCTGAATATGAAAGCTGGCTCTTTGTCAAGATACAGGATAGGGATGTTAGCTAGTTATCCTAAGCCAAATTTGCTGAAACTAATAGAGGCTCTAACTGACACCCCCATCCTAGAAGAATTGGAAATACTTGTGCAAATTAAGAACATAATTGAGAAAGAATCAGGCAGCTCAGTCTTTACTTAATTATTGTAAACTGTCAAATATTCATTGTACAAGTGTTGTATCAGCTTTTATATTATTTTATTTTCATTCTATAACTTGGGGTTAGTCTTGTTAACAGGCATGAATTTGTGATAAGCAATCTTCTCACAAATTGGGGGAGACTGTTGTGCAAGACATGCCTGTATTATAACAAGACTAAGTCATACTGACAACCCTAAGATTAGTTGTATTGTAACCTTAATCTGTAATTCATACTTGTAACACTTAATGTCTGTAAAATGTAAATGGAGCAGACTGGGGCATTTTTCTCTAAACAGTGCCAAGCCTAAGAATTCTATCTGGAAGAAGATCAAGAAGATCATGCCTCAGAAGAATTATGAAGAAGCTTGGAGTTGAATAAATCTGTTTGGTGTAAAACATTCTAAGTCAAGATCTCTACAAGTCACATAATTAGTGTTA